>NC_056746.1:1534732840-1534932001 GCF_019279795.1 Protopterus annectens
GGTATTAGAGCACTTGTATGCTGTAAAAACAAAAAAATAGTAATAATGCCCTTTTTAAGCATTCTTTAACATGTTCGAACTGGAAGAAATTTACTTTTTCTATAGTGGAAGTTGTTAGATATGACCTTGGTGGAGGGGATTTTAGAAATTATGTTGAACAAAGAGAGGCAGAATGGCAGATTAAACTTGCTTCTTAATTATCCCCTGGCGTAAATGATATAGTGAACATAAAATGTTCCTTAAAAAATAGGAAAATTACTAAAGGGAATATAAAGGGGTGAATGCCCTTGTGTTTTAAACTTTGTTAACTGTGTGGACACTTTGAGATGTACGTTTTATGCAGCATGTCTTTAAATGTTTTTATGTATTTAATTGATTTATTAATGAGATGATCTGATTGGTTAAATGTTTTTGAATGGTTTAAAATTTGTTTGGATGTGTATTTTATCATTTCTGATTAAGTCTTTAGGATAAATAGCGAACATTAAATTTTAACTACGCTAAAAAAGAACTTTCTTAGCTTATCCAGTGCTTTTCTTGGTGGATTTTGTGGTTAGTAGTAAATTTTTTTCTCTTTTTACAAGTTGCTACTTGCTGAGCTAAGTACTCAAGAATGAGACCGATATAATACAGATCTGACTTTGCTATTGAATTCAAGATCACCTGCGCTAGATTGCTGTGTCTTTCGGCTTATCCTGGTTAGGGGTCGCCACATGGGAACTCCGGTCCGCTAATGTTTGGTAGTGGATTTTTACGTGCCGAGTTACCAGCCCTGACGTACAACCTTCAACGAAGGCATGCCCATTCACACATGCCTCCACACAGAAGGCGCTCTAGCTGAGAAACGTCTTGCTGTGAGGCGACAATGCTACCGCAGCACCACTACCGTGGGACGGTAACTTTGCTTAATGTTGTTGTATCTTTCAGCTTTTCCCCGGTTAGGGATCGCCACAGCGGAACTGTGGTCCGCTAATGATTGGCAGTAGATTTTTACGTGCCGAGTTGCCAGCTCTGACGCACAACCTTCAACAAAGGTACACCCATTCATGCATGTCTCTATGCAGAAGACGCTCTAGCTGAGAATCGAACCGGACAGCGTCTTACTGTGAGGCGACAATGCTACCGCAGCACCACCACCGCAGTTAGGTAACTTGTGTACAAATACAACCTTTACTTTTAGAAATCTTAGCAACCTTGCTTTGAATTTCCGTAACTGTTTCTTTTTCTGTAGTGCCATAAGAAAAAACAGAGTAGTTCTTGGATTGTGCTTGCTACTGAGGTGTCAATCTAGTGTCTTGTTATTAGTCAGTGTGCTGTGTTTGAGACTTTTCTTATTGTTTTCTGTTGTAAATAAGGCGTTTTAGCACATTGCTGTGCTTACTGCTGCACCATCACAATGTGCACTGAAAAGGCTCAGGCATCACGACCTAAACCAGTATTTGAGCCTGTACCTACTCACAGAATTTGTATAGTCTGCTGTTACTGGTGGAACTTGCAGGAGCCCAGAGCTGCCCATAGATGTGTGACAAGCCACAGACAGGTTTCAAATTACTGTCTGGTCCCCCAAGCAGCCTGTAACTGTCCTACTCTGCTGATATGGTCACAGTTGCCAGCTTAGTTAGTAAGCACCCCTAGTTTCCATAAAGTGACACTAGGCACATCTGTTCCATAAATCTAATCTTTCTTACTTGGCACTAATGTAATATGTTTCCTTCCTTAACTGTAACACCTATGTGGTGTGGAATGCCACACCTCTAGCAGCCTACACGCATCTTGCATTCCAGAACATTTTCTGAAAAATAAACTTAAAAAGAATAAGATAAACAAATGTAAATACAAATGTAAATATTGTGTGAAAAATAAATGATGTTAAAACTGTACAAATAGTAATGCTACCAGTAAGAAGTATTGTTTACTGTGATCATAGTTAGTGCACTCATAGTCTTCTCCATAAATAATTAATATAAATTGCACAAACCCCAACTTATATTTTTCTAAACTTTAACAAATTTTCATATCTTGAAACTATTAAGTATCCAGCCTAGATGTATATTGTTAGAACACTTATTAACTGGAGACAAGTTTTCACATGAAAACAAAAAATTCCACTGTTATTACACATTTGTTGAGATATTTACAGAAACATGAAAACATGTTTAATTGTATAATTAGTAATACAAATAATACTGGATATCTGTCAAGATGTGTACCGTACAGTGCAAATATTAACACAGTTTTCTTCAACAACGTCTAAGTTTTCACCTAATGTCATTCAACAGTTTATAAGTAACTTGGTTTTGAAGTATTAAGTGCATATGGAAATACTGCATATTTTCATAACTACTAACAACTAACACTATTTACAGTACAGTGTGATATAAACCAGCATTTTCAGTTAATCGTCCTGTCTCCTACATTGTTGTTTCACACTATACAGCTCAATAATATGTAGGTCTCTCAGTTATGAAAATATGATCATATATAAGAAAATATGAATAATAACTGGCAAATAAAGGTTAATTTCTCCATTGCAGGACATCCTGGACTAACAATCCTTGTGTCATTTTGTTAATAACTCCTTGCCCTTTCTAATACTGCCAGTTATTAAAGCAATAACCAATGTCGTGGTGTGGTATATGTAAGATTGACCCACAGTTGGTGTGGTTTAACCACGAGTGCGAAGCCCAAGTGATTAAATAAAGCCAACCGTGGGTAAATTTCAATATACCACAGCCATGGAGTTGGTTATTGCTATTATACAATGACATTATTTAAGAAAAAAAACACTTACTTTTCTTAAATAATGTCTTTGTATAACGGCGCATTACTGTTCTTCCGCTGGTTGTGGTACACTGCTTCCCTGTTTTGATGTACTGAGCATGCGTGTGGGACTTGCATCCCACGCATACCCAGTACATCAATGCTTAGAAACGGAAGCAACGGAGAAAAGAAATTCTACGTTGCTCCGTTTTTGTCTTTTTCTTTTTTTTTTTATTTGTTTAAAAAAATATATTTTGAGGACTTTATACTGACAGAAAAAAGTCCTGGTGACCGGACCTTTTTTCCGTTGGTATATTGTGGGATTTACAACGGGCACACTGGCCAATCAGCGTGCATGTTTTGGAATATTAATGGGGGGGGGGGTTCATTGTATAATAGCTGATAAGTCACTCAGTTAAAGAAACCAGACCCAAAAAAGCTTTGGATGCCATAAGGGAGGTATGGGTGTGAACTGGAAGTATACAAAAAAGTTGTTTTTTATTTAGTGAGTCATCTCATTCATTTACATGTAGTTAGTTTTATATTATTCAGTGTATTCCTCCAAAAGATAATCCACTCAGTCACCTTGTCAAGAAATTAGTTTACATTGTTACATATAATTTATTTTGTGTACTTCTCAACTTAATTCCCTAAGTTGCTGGACAAAAAGAGAAGCTCAGCCTGCTGTTTTCCCTTCTGTTATCCAATTCTTAGCACTTGGTATCCCCAGTCAGTGTAGAAACTGTCTTAGCCTCACAGACAGCAAACTCTTAATCAACACAAATAATCCTGTCTGTGAGAGGTACAGATATTTGTTAATCTGGAGGCTTCTGTCTCACAAAAACTTTGTGTGTGTGTGTGCTGTATATATGTATGTATGTATGTGTGTATATATATATATATATATATATATAGATATATATATATATATATATATATATATATATATATATATATATATAGATAGATATATATATCTATGTGGATCTAGGGCACATGCTCAACTACCATGTGTCCGAATCACAAAACACCGAACACACATACACAAAAGCGCTTAACATCAAAAAGCGCCTCTGTGTATGTGTAGTTCAAAAAAAAAATCTACGTTTCTGCAGGGGGGCTTTGCCCCCCTGTGCCCCCCACACCCCCCTACTTTAATATTCTCACTCCGAGATCGCACTACAGTGGGGAAAAGGGAATTTTCTCTTACCCATACTATAGTCCGACAGGCACACATACACAGAAGCTATTGTTGATGTTAAGCGCTTTCGTGTATGTCGGTTCGGTATTTTGTGATTCGGACATATGCTAGTCGAGCATGTGTCCAGATCCCATGTATATTTTGCCAAAGCCTAGTAAATCATGATCTTAGAAGACTAGGTCTCATCTCCTTCATGCACACCTACAGCAAAGAGTCAGCAAGAGTCAAGTCTAATACTCCAAACCACTGTACTACTAAAATGTCTTAGTGATGGGTGACTCTGTAGTTAGGCACACACAGTCTCCACTCACAAAGCTGGATAAAGCTAGGGTTACAGTGAGTTGACTTTCGGGTGCAAGGATCTCTGGTATCAGAGGCTGTAAAAAACTTTACTCCTGACAGACATGACTACAGCATGATGATGGTGGTCCATATGGTTGTGAATGACACAAATCCCTGAGAGATATATTGGAACTCTCCGTGCAGGTGGCAAGTGCCTGCACAACCCTGGTCCTGAATGGAATCCCTCCTTCTCCAAGATTGATGGCTAGGCACAAAGAAAACATAATTGGCTTTAACAGTTGATTAAATAGCTGGTGTCATTCTAGGGGGATCCCGTATTTGTCAGCATGGGACGAGATGCTCAGCAGTCCAGCTTGCTTTACAAAGGATGGCCTGCAGCTTACTTTCTATGGCTTTCACATACAGGCTAAAGACTTTGCTGCCCATGTAGTCCCTTTTTGAGAGGAGGCCAAGTAATGGACATTCTAGCATAACAAACATATCATACCCCGAATTAGATCACATTAAGGAGCTCTTTTCATTGTCTGTAGTCAAAACAATAAACTGCCAGATTCTGAGGCTCTCCTGCCTTCAGAACATATCCATGTTTCTGTAATGACTGAGACTGGGTTTAAATGTAAAGGAAGCACTCCATCCATATCTGTTTTTTGTCCCTACCATCTCTTCCGGCCTAATGGCAACTCTGTTGGCGTCTCGCTGTTTGTCAAGATCTTATCACCTTCAAACAGATTCCCACTGACACACATAAACTGAACTCATAGAATTACATATCACTCTAAACATGACAAACTGTCAGCTTATAATCTGTTACAAGAGACTTTTCATGTCCCCAGTGATCATGTAAGATTCCTAAATGCTTTTGATGCACTCTCTATTAATGAGAGTGTCATTATATCAGGAGACTTTAATTATCCCTCGATACACTGGAGCACCTATACCTCAAATGTACAATATACCCAGAAATTCTTATCCTTAATAAATACAAACTGCCCAAAGTAGATCATTAAAAAAAAAACACTGCAGGATTTTAATATTCTTTATTTGTTCCATACAAATATAACCACTTCATGTACTGTTCCTGTGGTGTCTCTTTCCTTGGTTAAGTTGGACCATTAACTTGTGACTTTCACCTTCAAAATCTCTATAGCCCTTGCATCAGATATGTCAGAATTCAAGGATTTCAAATGTACTAACCTTATCCTGTACTATAGAGGTTTTGAAATTCCATCTTGGCAGCATTAGCGCTGATGTTGACACAGCAGGTAATTTCATGAAGGTGTTCTATGCCCATTTAGATAAATAAATAATGTTAACTGTCCCATCCAGAACTGACTGTGATTGGAAATTCAAGCGAAACCACCCTGGTGGTCCTTCAATATAAATAAACTTTACAATAAAAGAAGACAACTATTTAAAATATTTTGCAGATCCTAAAGCCCTTATATCAAGGATAGCATCAGAAGCTACCAGTAAGAAGTATTGTTTACTGTGATCATAGTTAGTGCACTCATAGTCTTCTCCATAAATAATTAATATAAATTGCACAAACCCCAACTTATATTTTTCTAAACTTTAACAAATTTTCATATTTTGAAACTATTAAGTATCCAGCCTAGATGTATATTGTTAGAACACTTATTAACTGGAGACAAGTTTTCACATGAAAACAAAAAATTCCACTGTTATTACACATTTGTTGAGATATTTACAGAAACATGAAAACATGTTTAATTGTATAATTAGTAATACAAATAATACTGGATATCTGTCAAGATGTGTACCGTACAGTGCAAATATTAACACAGTTTTCTTCAACAACGTCTAAGTTTTCACCTAATGTCATTCAACAGTTTATAAGTAACTTGGTTTTGAAGTATTAAGTGCATATGGAAATACTGCTTATTTTCATAACTACTAACAACTAACACTATTTACAGTACAGTGTGATATAAACCAGCATTTTCAGTTAATCGTCCTGTCTCCTACATTGTTGTTTTACACTATACAGCTCAATAATATGTAGGTCTCTCAGTTATGAAAATATGAGCATATATAAGAAAATATGAATAATAACTGGCAAATAAAGCTTAATTTCTCCATTGCAGGACATCCTGGACTAACAATCCTTGTGTCATTTTGTTAATAACTCCTTGCCCTTTCTAATACTGCCAGTTATTAAAGCAATAACCAATGTCGTGGTGTGGTATATGTAAGATTTACCCACAGTTGGTGTGGTTTAACCACGAGTGCGAAGCCCAAGTGATTAAATAAAGCCAACCGTGGGTAAATTTCAATATACCACAGCCATGGAGTTGGTTATTGCTATTATACAATGACATTATTTAAGAAAAAAAACACTTACTTTTCTTAAATAATGTCTTTGTATAACGGCGCATTACTGTTCTTCCGCTGGTTGTGGTACACTGCTTCCCTGTTTTGATGTACTGAGCATGCGTGTGGGACTTGCATCCCACGCATACTCAGTACATCAATGCTTAGAAACGGAAGCAACGGAGAAAAGAAATTCTACGTTGCTCCGTTTTTGTCTTTTTCTTTTTTTTTTATTTGTTTAAAAAAATATATTTTGAGGACTTTATACTGACAGAAAAAAGTCCTGGTGACCGGACCTTTTTTCCGTTGGTATATTGTGGGATTTACAACGGGCACACTGGCCAATCAGCGTGCATGTTTTGGAATATTAATGGGGGGGGGGGGTTCATTGTATAATAGCTGATAAGTCACTCAGTTAAAGAAACCAGACCCAAAAAAGCTTTGGATGCCATAAGGAGGTATGGGTGTGAACTGGAAGTATACAAAAAAGTTGTTTTTTATTTAGAGTGTCATCTCATTCATTTACATGTAGTTAGTTTTATATTATTCAGTGTATTCCTCCAAAAGATAATCCACTCAGTCACCTTGTCAAGAAATTAGTTTACATTGTTACATATAATTTATTTTGTGTACTTCTCAACTTAATTCCCTAAGTTGCTGGACAAAAATAGAAGCTCAGCCTGCTGTTTTCCCTTCTGTTATCCAATTCTTAGCACTTGGTATCCCCAGTCAGTGTAGAAACTGTCTTAGCCTCACAGACAGCAAACTCTTAATCAACACAAATAATCCTGTCTGTGAGAGGTACAGATATTTGTTAATCTGGAGGCTTCTGTCTCACAAAAACTTTGTGTGTGTGTGTACTGTATATATGTATGTATGTATGTGTGTATATATATATATATATATATATATATATATATATATATATATATATATATATATAGATAGATATATATATATATCTATGTGGATCTAGGGCACATGCTCAACTACCATGTGTCCGAATCACAAAACACCGAACACACATACACGAAAGCGCTTAACATCAAAAAGCGCCTCTGTGTATGTGTAGTTCAAAAAAAAAATCTACGTTTCTGCAGGGGGGCTTTGCCCCCCTGCGCCTCCCACACCCCCTACTTTAATATTCTCACTCCGAGATCGCACTACAGTGGGGAAAAGGGAATTTTCTCTTACCCATACTGTAGTCCGACAGGCACACATACACAGAAGCTATTGTTGATGTTAAGCGCTTTCGTGTATGTCGGTTCGGTATTTTGTGATTCGGACATATGCTAGTCGAGCATGTGTCCAGATCCCATGTATATTTTGCCAAAGCCTAGTAAATCATGATCTTAGAAGACTAGGTCTCATCTCCTTCATGCACACCTACAGCAAAGAGTCAGCAAGAGTCAAGTCTAATACTCCAAACCACTGTACTACTAAAATGTCTTAGTGATGGGTGACTCTGTAGTTAGGCACACACAGTCTCCACTCACAAAGCTGGATAAAGCTAGGGTTACAGTGAGTTGCCTTTCGGGTGCAAGGATCTCTGGTATCAGAGGCTGTAAAAAACTTTACTCCTGACAGGCATGACTACAGCATGATGATGGTGGTCCATATGGTTGTGAATGACACAAATCCCTGAGAGATATATTGGAACTCTCCGTGCAGGTGGCAAGTGCCTGCACAACCCTGGTCCTGAATGGAATCCCTCCTTCTCCAAGATTGATGGCTAGGCACAAAGAAAACATAATTGGCTTTAACAGTTGATTAAATAGCTGGTGTCATTCTAGGGGGATCCCGTATTTGTCAGCATGGGACGAGATGCTCAGCAGTCCAACTTGCTTTACAAAGGATGGCCTGCAGCTTACTTTCTATGGCTTTCACATACAGGCTAAAGACTTTGCTGCCCATGTAGTCCCTTTTTGAGAGGAGGCCAAGTAATGGACATTCTGGCATAACAAACATATCATACCCCGAATTAGATCACATTAAGGAGCTCTTTTCATTGTCTGTAGTCAAAACAATAAACTGCCAGATTCTGAGGCTCTCCTGCCTTCAGAACATATCCATGTTTCTGTAATGACTGAGACTGGGTTTAAATGTAAAGGAAGCACTCCATCCATATCTGTTTTTTGTCCCTACCATCTCTTCCGGCCTAGTGGCAACTCTGTTGGCGTCTCGCTGTTTGTCAAGATCTTATCACCTTCAAACAGATTCCCACTGACACACATAAACTGAACTCATAGAATTACATATCACTCTAAACATGACAAACTGTCAGCTTATAATCTGTTACAAGAGACTTTTCATGTCCCCAGTGATCATGTAAGATTCCTAAATGCTTTTGATGCACTCTCTATTAATGAGAGTGTCATTATATCAGGAGACTTTAATTATCCTTCGATACACTGGAGCACCTATACCTCAAATGTACAATATACCCAGAAATTCTTATCCTTAATAAATACAAACTTCCCAAAGTAGATCATTAAAAAAAAAAACACTGCAGGATTTTAATATTCTTTATTTGTTCCATACAAATATAACCACTTCATGTACTGTTCCTGTGGTGTCTCTTTCCTTGGTTAAGTTGGACCATTAACTTGTGACTTTCACCTTCAAAATCTCTATAGCCCTTGCATCAGATATGTCAGAATTCAAGGATTTCAAATGTACTAACCTTATCCTGTACTATAGAGGTTTTGAAATTCCATCTTGGCAGCATTAGCGCTGATGTTGACACAGCAGGTAATTTCATGAAGGTGTTCTATGCCCATTTAGATAAATGAATAATGTTAACTGTCCCATCCAGAACTGACTGTGATTGGAAATTCAAGCGAAACCACCCTGGTGGTCCTTCAATATAAATAAACTTTACAATAAAAGAAGACAACTATTTAAAATATTTTGCAGATCCTAAAGCCCTTATATCAAGGATAGCATCAGAAGCATGTCTCCTGCTCTCCCCCCCCCCCCCGCACTATCTTCAGACCTTTATCTTTTAACACTATCCTTTCTCCTCATTACTTCCTTTAACCTATCTTTGTCTCTTTCTGCTAGCTTTACCTTCTCTTTTTCTCTCTCTTCACAGCATACTTGGGCAACTCTGCAGTCCACAGCTACCTTCCTCCCATACAGTCTAAGAAGGAATCAGTACTGCAAAACTAAAACAAGGATATACCTTTTGCGCCTGAAGAGCAGGGTCAGTCCACCCAGGCATTCTAAATGTATGTGTTTTGATAGTGTGGCTTTAATATTAGCAGTGTAACTTAGTAGTTCTCAGTGTGCTAATAATACTGACTGTTTGAGCCTTGTGTCCCCCCCCCCAGCTTGTGCAGTAATCCTAACTGTCCACTAGACAGTATACACTTAATTCAGATCCTTCCTATTCTCTGTGATTAAAAATAACCCTCGAGCAGCCCTTTCAGTGCTGTTTCCTTAATTTTGTATCACTTGAGCCCTACATGTTTATTTGCATCTATATAGATTTCCCTTCATTGCTAATCTCCCTACTCCAATCTGTGTACAAACTGGCTACTAATAAGCAAGTCATTGTGAAGACACACTCCCAACCCTAATAAACTTTGCTTTTTCATCTTTCCTTCACTTTACAGGTAGAATTTGTATTATTACTCATCCCCCTTAGGTCTTCACTGATAGTTTTCCACTGCTTGCCTTTCTGGTTTTGTCTCGTTTCTGCTCTCTCCATTTGCCCTGTGGGCTCACTCCACTCCCTGCCCCCAATTCTCTCCCACCCCCAGTGGTCCTGCCTTTATACTGCCCTAATTCCTCCTACACCCATTTTCATCCAATCAACCCACTCCCCCCCCAGCATTCTAATCCCCTCAAATTTCCTAACCTCTCCCTTACTCAGATACACTATACTCCCCACCTCCAATAATCACTAACAAGTATCCCTCCCCCACCCACTTACTTCCTGATCTCCAACTATTCTCCCCAGGTCTCTCTCATTATTCCTACTGCCCACACTCCTACATCATCCCACTAATCTCTACCTCCCCATATCACATTTACTTCTACACATCTCTCATTCTACATCATGCTCCATCTCCCCACCTGTTTTCTCACTTCAGCCTTCCTCATATCCCTCCTTTGCCCCCTTCAGTACCTTACTATCCTCTGTGGCTCCTCACACATTTTACCACTACATATAATTTCTTCCTCTCAGACATTCGCCCCTCACTCCTCCTCCATATCCCATGAGCTATACCCCCTAAATACAACTCTCTTCTATAAATTTAAGCTCCCTCCAGTACCTCTGTTTGTTAACCCACTTCACTTCACTGGCAATAGTAGACCTTTCCTCATCTAACCCTCCCCATTGAACCTGATCACCCATATTTTACATCTAGTCTCTCTCTTAGTTACTGGTGACATTTATCCCAATCCTGGTCCCACTGTCTCCACCAGCATCTGCTCCTCTACATCACCACAGTCATCCTCCCCCAAAACCATCCACCTTGCTACAATCAATACCCCAATTGTTTTTAATAAAATACCCAACTTACAAGCCTGGCTGTCACATAACCATCCCAACATAGTAACAGTCTCAGAAACCTGGCTCAATCCTCATATCAAAGATACTGAAATTCTTCCCCCGACTACCAAATCATACGGAATGACAGACCTAATAAGAAAGGAGGAGGGGGAGCCATAATTTACTCCTCTTCTCTAACAGTCATTCCATACACTGACCCCATTCCTAAATTCTCTCCTGCTGAACTATCCATAGCCTTCCTAAAAATCAACAAACATAAATCTTTATGTATAGCTGCCATCTACATTCCCCCCAGTGATAACATCCATATCCTTGAAGACATTCTCTCATGGTTCTCTTCCAACATCAGAAAGGAAACATTCATCCTTGGAGATAAAAACATCAACTGAGCCACCATCTCCTCACAATCTATGAGCCAAATAATCTCTTTAACTTCTCCCAGCTATTAAACTACCCTACCAGACCCAGTAAAGATAGCTCCTCTGGCACTACATTAGATTAGATCTCAGCAACTCATCCCAACCTTATCTTATACAGCAGAATTATACTCCTCTGTCCAAGTACAACACCAATACATTCAAATTTGTAATCTCACCAACTTCAATCCACATAGACATTTTCTGACTGTCTGAAAAAAAATGAATTGGGCTGCCTTGAAGACTCTGCCTCTGGACAGTGCAACTAATTACTTCAACAAAACCTTCCTAGACTTACTAAACAACCTAGCCCCTCTTAGAACAAAAAGAATAAAAGCCAAAACCATTCCCTGGCTATCTAAAGAAACCAGAAAACTAACACTCCTCAGAGACAAATGTTGGAAGCAATAACAAAAAACTAAGTTAAAAAACTCTCTAAGTGAATTCAAACAACCCCATGACTCAGTGAAGAAAGTAATAACTAAAGACCATAAGACTTATTACTCCAAACTCTAATCAGAACATAAATCTAACCCCAAAAAGTTCTGGGATTACATTTCCTCCCTTCTAAATTCTAGTAGAAAAGACAATCCATGCCCTAACCCAAACTCCCCACACCATGAAATTGCATCTAATTTCAACACCTTTTTTGTTGACTGCATAGCCAAACTAACCACAAACTTTCCCATCTTCTGTCCCTCTCATAGTCCCCCATCCCCTGCTTTTCCCTCTAACATTCCACCTTTCAGTCTTAAGCCTATCCCCACCAGCAGCATAAAAAAACTCTTCCTTAAACTAAAGTGTTGCTCCTACGCTCCTGATAATCTGCCTCCATCCTTCCTTAAGATGGCTGCAGACAGCATTGCCCTCCCCATTTCCATCTTATAAGGAGGTCCATCCAAGAAGCCTATGTCTCCTCACTCTGGAAGAAAGCTTTTGTTACTCCTCTCCATAAAGCTGGCAATAACACAGACACTACTAACTTCCATCGTATAGCTATTGTCTTACCTCTTTCTAAAATTCTCGAAAAGTGCATTCATCACCAACTCTTGCCATACCCAACATACAATTATCTTCTTACCCCAACACAACACGGTTTCAGGCCAGGCCACAGCACTACCAATACTCTTCTGTCTTTCCTCGACACCATTAATCGTGCTCGCGACTCTGGGAAAATTGTATCTGCCCTTTATTAGCTCTCTCCAAAGCCTTTGACACTGTCTCACATCCTCTACTTTTATCTTAACTTTACTCCCTTAATTTCTGTCCTTCCTCCATTGCTTGGTTTACAAGCTATCTCTCCAGTAGACAACAAGCTGTTAAATGGAAAAATTCCACTTCATCCTTTTTTAACAATTCCTCAGGCATCTCCCAAGGCTATATTCTCGGCCCCTTACTTTTCAATATTTTCATTAATAACTTTCAAAAATCCATAGATAATGCTACACTGATCTAGTATGCTGATGATTCCACAATGATCTGTACAGCAAACTCTCCCTCTGAACTCCTTCAAAAAACCTAAACAGTCTTTTCCAGTACTGAAACTTGGATGCTAAACAACCATCTCGCTCTCAATGCTAACAAAACAAAAATCATGATAATTCTCCCCTCCGAGAAATTTCACCATTGAAAAAAGCTCCTTTAAAATAAAAAGCCACAATAACACTATAATCGATATTGTACCTTACATCAAAACTACTGGGAGTCACCATTGATGAACATTTAAAATTCAATATCCACATCCAAAATAATATCAAAAAATTCAACCAAAAACTCGGTTTGCTGTATAGACAAAATTGCTATCTAACCGCTTCTACCAGCTGTACTTTAGCCTCCTACTACCTGCTCCCCCTCTCTTATGTATGATGCCCCTCTCCAACTAAGCCTAAAAAACAAACTGGAAGCCTGCCATAACAAAAGACTGTAAATTTGCTACAGGGTCCAAATACTCCACCCATCACTGCCATTCCCTCCACTTCCTAAACTGGCTTGAGCTTCCTACTTACCTGAAATTCATACAACTCACCACTGCTCACAAACTCTTATTCCAACCCTCCATCTGCTCCTTTCTTTTATCTATCTTAACCCCTTACCTCCCCAATCGTACTCTTAGATCTGAAAACTAAAACCTCCTTAAAATCTATAAACACCTTTGCCCTCCTAGCCACTTGCTTCTATCACACTCCTTAGCTAAACTCTGGAATTCTCCGCCCCCTCCCTCCACTGTAGTCACAACCACTCTCAATTTCATATCTCTCCTCCATTCTTATCTTACCTCAGACTGGGACTGTTCGTGCTCCCTTCCCACCTAAATTACACAGTCATCTCTTTCAAACCTCCCTTCACTAACATTATTGTTAGAACAAACACTAAACTTGTATAAACACTTTATGACTTGTAATTCTAAATATATTATCTGTATTACTTTTGACTTTATCTTTATTTTAACATTTGTGTTCTTTAAAGGTATACCCCCTGATTTTGTATTTGTATTTTAAATTGTATATTTATGCTTTTGTATACTGTATATTCCATAGTTTACTTACATTATATTCTGTTAACTGCTTTTGGAGCTTTTCCCCCTGAGCCCCCACTGAAAATGGGCTCTGCTTGGCCCAGTGGACTTCCCCAGTCATCAAACTGGAAATAAATAAATAAATAATAAATAAATATGTGAAAAATACTATTAGGTGTATAGAAGCAGTCCATGAAGTTATGTTAGCATCTGAAGCTGAGGGCAATTGGAAATCCGTCTTTAACTACATTAGGAAATGAAGGAATAACACCCAACATTGTTCTGAACTTATTCAAAATGGCACTGTTTAGGCCAGATAGACATTTCCAGTATACCAGAAACAAACTCGGTTCTAATTTTTCCTGAGAGATGTCTATCCACAGTCCACATATTCCTGAATCAGTTAAACCTCCTATTGTCACAAAGGCATGAGTTTTCTAAGATCAAAAATTGTTCATTCCATGGGACTTGATAATATATCCGTTGTTTAATAATACATGTTAAGGATGGCCTGGAAGAAACACTCCTTAAACTGTTTAAGCTAATTTAGTTGCAGGTTTTGTCCATAAAATAATAATGCCCCTCTGTAAGGGTCCTTTCCACATATCCAGGAGGGAAACTTGAGGTTGGCATAATGGTTAAGATGTTTACCTCACAGACCCAAGATACAGGGTTGGATTCTCACCTTTAAGGGAAATTGTCTAGGCCTAAAATGGCCCACAGAGGCAGCTAGCCTAGTACTTAGTTATGAACTATAGACCCATCAGAATGATGAGCCTTATCTTTAAAGCCTTGGAATATATTGTAACTGACCTCATGAACTATGATATCAAAAATCTCATTAGGCTTGACGCTCAACTGTTTGGCATTGTCAGGGGAAGATTTTTCTTTTTTTGACAATTACCTTTCTGTTGTACAGACCAGAAACCAGGACTGCTAGCTAACTAAGTTTGCTGACAGCTGTAGGGTGAGAGTTACTGTCAAGTCCTCAGTGATACCTAAACAATTCAGCAAGCACTTATACTACTGAATACCTGGTGTGCTGAAAATGGGCTCAAATTAAATGCAAAAAGGTGCAACATTGTCACGTTTGGTAAGCGCTTCCCCTCATAGTGTAGCATAGACAGTACCCCACCTCAAAATGAAAATGTAGATAGGGACCTTGGAACATGAGTTGATAGTTCACTCTCTTTTGATTATCATGTGACAACAGTAGTCAGAAAATCCTTCTTGTTGGAACTAATTGTCAATGGAATATTATCCATATCTAAAGAGGTCATTGTTCCCTTATATACGGCATTGATTAGGCCAGTTGTTAAGTATGACACCCCTCCTTTGGGTTGTAACACTGGACATATCAGACCCCAGAGGTTAAGGGCCCCGTGCAATCAAGAGAGGCTGGGAGCACTGTCCTTTTATTTGGTAGCTTATAGACTCTTGAAGAGGGAGCTATGCCTTACCTTCTGTGCCATTAGAGACCAAGCTGTCCTGTATTTCCACAAAATCCTTCAGATGGAACTAGGATGATTGGATTGGGCACCCACAAATTTTCCCAGGTCTTGGCTGACTCAGCACTCCTAGAAAAAGGTGGAATGGCTGGAGGGTTGTTACTGGCAAGGCATAAATGTTATGAGACTCAGTTGCCTTGAAATTTCTGTGACTCCTGTGAATCCTGTGAAACCTTTAATGATGTGACAGTGCAAAAAGCTAATCTTGGAATGATGCCTGCAGCATAGCTCAGTATTAACATGTAGCCATTGGATGAAGCTTGTGGAGTAACATAGCAATGTAAGGAAACCTTTGAAGCCTGTAGAGCAGTATAGCACAGTACTAAAAGGTAGCCATTGAATGAAGCCTGTAGCATATAAGCAAGGGTCTGTTGCCATGAATATGAACTTTCTCACTATTTCAGTTACCAGCTTGGTGGATATGGTCATCCTGAGGCAATGTAGAAATTGCCTCATGCTTACTGACAACCAGCTAATTCTCACACAAAGTGATATGGTAGCTGAGAGACGTATTTACACAGTGTCACTGGGGCAAAGCTCTCACATGAAAACACTCCTATTGTCAATCAAATTATCAATAGTACAAGTGCTGCACCCATCATACACAGTTCAAAGCAGACACGCAGACCCATGTATGCTTAGACACTTAAATGTAACCTTCCTAAACCCCAAAGACCTCCTAGATGAAGTATACATAACAAACACCGTCAGCAGCCCTGAATGCATTCTTTCAAAACAGCAACCACATCAACATATACAGCCACATCTCATGGCGCTTCTACTTCTAAGCCCATAAGGCAAACAGCTACACAATCCAACATTCTGGTTATTAGACACTCTGTTGTGAGACACACTGATATCCCTCTCACCAGGCTGAGTAAGGAGAAAGTCATGGTCATTTGCTTATCAGAGACTAGGATCAGCCACATTACACACACACACACACACACACACACACTCAGGACATTGGAAAACAAGTACCAGTATGACTCAGGCTTAGGTGTAAATGACATGACACATATCACCCTAGGTTATAGAAAGACAGACATCAACGATCTCTCGCAATATACATCTCAGGCAGGTATAAGGCTAGCATTGAGCAGCATTTTACTGTCTGCAAGGATGATGTCACAGTACAAACAGAAGATGCCTGACTTTAATAATGGCTTAGTTTCTGATGTCATTCTAAGGAAGGGAAATATTTCTCAGCATGGAAGGAGATGATCAACAGACCACACTGTTTTGCCAGGGATGGTCTGCACCTCTCTTCTGTAGTTTTTTGAATATTAGCTAAAACATTGTCCTTCTCAATAGTGCCTTTTTTATGTAATGCCAAACTGAAATTACTTCCAACATAGCAAATCAAAACTGAGAAAATCTAAAGGTGTTACTACTCAGTGCTAGGAGTCTAAACTAAAAAATCCACTCCCTACAAGCTCTCCTCAGCCTATAGAATGCTGACATCAGTGCAATTACTGAGACATAGTTTAAAGCTACAGAGTACACCGGCAGTGTAAGGCTATAATAGGTTCATAGGTTCATACTAGGCTATCTGACCTAGAGCATTTATAAGCCTAGCTAGAATGTGTTTGGCTTTCGCCACCCATTTTAAATTAATTTTGCTATGCCCTTTTTCGAGGTTAGTATACTGTGCCTCTGTCTAACAGTGACACAGAAGTGATACCTGGGGTAAACCTACAATCTCCCATCTACTCATCAAGATTCCTCTTGAAGATAGTCAATGAGGGACTCTGCCTAACCTGGACTGGGATTTTATTCCAGAGTGAAGGGAGCCTCTGGGTTATGAATCTGTCCCTCCAGCATGTCCTATTTATTTCAGTGCTGAGGTTCAAGTCTCTCGAGCTCGTAGCTCGATGGGATTTGGATTTTCTGAGGTGCAGCATGTCCATTAATTCCGGGTTGGACATGGCTTTATACATCAGGCACAGATCGCCTCTGAGCAGGCGGTATGCCACTGAGTAGAGCTGGAGTTTCTTTAACCGGGCAGCATATGGCATCTGTTTGAGCCCTTTGATCCTCTTGGTGAGGTACTTTTGGGGTCTTTCCAGTTGCTGCAGGTGTCTGGTAAGGTACATCCCAAAAGGGGCATTGTACTCAATTATGGGCCTGATGATGGATGAGTAAAGAGGCACGATGACCTCCCCTGATCTAGATGTGAATCCCTTCATGATTAGGTGGGCTATATAAGATGTTTTTCTAACCACTTTGGCCACGTGGTTGTCAAATGAGAGATTGATATCAACTTGGGTCCCCAGGTCCCTAATTACTTCTTCCGTACTTAATGGATTACCACCTATGTGGTAATTTGTGGGCACTTTATTTTTGCCAAAGGGGATGACTATACACTTTTTGGCATTTAGCTTGAGGCCATGGCTCTGGCACCAGTTGTCTGTTTCTATGAGGCCCTCTTGGAGGATGCTTGTGTCGATTGGAGAGTCGATTATGGCACCCAGTTTGCAGTCATCTGCGAACTTGGTCAGCCACAGTCCTTCCGTGTTGGCCTGTACCTCTGAGAAATATGTACCGAACAAGAGAGGTCCCAGGACTGAGCCTTGTGGGACGCCACTTGTAACTGGTTTGGAGTCTGACATGGCTCCAGCAATTCTAACCATGTGGGTTCTGTCCTTGAGCCAGTTTGCAACCCATCTAGTGACATAGGGGTTTATATTTAAGCTGGTGAGCTTATCTCTAATGCCCGAGTGGGGTATTGTATCGAAGGCTTTTGCGAGGTCCGGGTAGGCTGTGTGGACCACCTTCCCCTCGTCAATGGCCTTGGTGACTGTTTCAAAGAAATCGACCAGGTTTAAGAGGCAGGATCTGCCCTTAACAAAGCCGAACTGGGTAGGATCCAGTGTCTGTAGGTCCCCAATATCTTTATTTATGAGGTCTATGATGATCCTTTCCATAGCTTTGCAGACCAAGCTAGTCAGGCTTATGGGGCAATAGTTTCCAGGATCCGTTGAGGCACCACCTTTGTGGAGAGGGACCACTGTTGCTGTACGCCATTCTTTGGGTACATATCCTGTAGTAAGGCTGACATTGAACAGTAGTTTTATGTTGCCTTCCACACATTTAGACCAGTTACTACACAGACAGGGACTAAAGGTGGATGTGTCTCAATTTACATCAAAAATAAATGTACCTCAAGGCTGGTCAAACAGGACAATGCACTTGAGTTTTTCCACATTCAAATTACCACAGGCAAAGTTCCTTACCACTTCCTTGCAAGCTGTAGGTCCCCCTTTATGACCCAGGAAACCCATAACATGTATGTAAACTTACTGGAAACACACACCATCCAAACCAATGCCATATTCATGGGCTATGTTAATTACCCCACTATTCACTGGGAATCATGTACGACACCAAACGTGCCGGAACAGAGATTCCTGAATTTTGTAAACACAAACTTACTGACCCAGATTGTCAGTACGCCAACCAGGGCTGCAAACCTACTGGATCTGGTTCTCACTAATATGGGAGAGTGCTGCACACACCCTAGTGTATGTATTCTCTGGTAAGCTCAGACCACAAAATGGTTTCCATTGAAGTAAAAATAAAACCTGAAACCACAGCTAGCCCTGGAATGTTCAGGAAATGCTCTAAGACTAACTCCCTACTATTAAGTGATAACCTGGCAAAATGTTAAGCCTCCATAAACCCTGAGAACACTGCTGCCTATGCAGAACTGTTGACAGAAATCCTATATAAGCACGTTAATAGCTGCATAGAGACAGCTGTGCCCAGCAGGAAGTTCAGGACTAACTCAAAAAAACAAGCAAGCCTGGTGGAATCACATCATCAATAGGCAATATAAGAAAAAGAAGAAAATCATGACAAAATTATGAGGCATAGCACCTAGCAGGATAAAAACACTCATCAAACTAAACAAAAAAACCCAGAGGAAAGATAAAGTCTACTAAACCAAATTTGAGGTAAAAAGGCATTCTTTAGCTTTGTTTACAACCTCAAAGGCAATGCACAGTTGTGTGCGGAGCTCATTGTTAATGGAGCCTCCTGTACTGAGTCAGAACCTACTGGCAAACAAATTTAGCTCTAACTTCACCCCCAAACTCCCTTCTAGATGTACCATCTAATATAATTCCCCCTACTTTCACTAGGGAACAGATCCTCAGTGCTCTTTCTAAGGCCAAGAACACTGTATCAATGGTCCCAGACAACTTCCCAAGGTGCCTTGTAAATAGCATGAAACATAACCAGTCAGGACTTCTGGAACTGCTGTTTAACTGTAGCGTCCAAACAGGATTTTTGCCTCATGACTGGAGAACAACAACAGTCTTCCCTGTACAGAAAGGTGAGACAACTACAGACCAGTAAGTCTCGCTTGTCTCATATCCAAAGCCATGGAAAGAATTATCATGGAAGTGATGAGTAATTTCATAGGAAACCTACAGACAGTGGACCCAACCCAGTTTGGTTTCAGTAAGTGTAGGTCATGCCTACTCAACCTAGTGGACTTCTTTGAGAAGGTCACCAAACGAGTGGATGAGGGCAAAATGGTTCACACTGCCTACTTTAACCTGGCCAAGGCATTTGACACAATACCCTACTCAGACATTGTTGACAAGCTTGAAGTTATTTTTAAACCCGTATGCCACTCAGTGGATAGCCTGCTCGCTCTCACAGACAGGACCCAGGAAGTTAGAGTTGCAGAGTCCACCTCTACAAAGAGGCCAGTCACAAGAGGAGTCCATCAGAGACTGGTCCTGGGACCTCTCCTTTTTTTGGCATTTTTTTCTCTGAAGTCAAAGACAATATCAAGAGCTTTTAGCTGAATAAATTTGCAGATGACTGCAAATTAGAAGCAGTGATAGATAACCTCACTGATGATGCAAGTGTTCTCCTGGAAGGGCGGATGCAGACAAAAAAAATGGACTAAAACTAAATGCCAAGACATGCATAACTGTATCCTTCGGGAAGTCATTCACCCATAGTAATTCTCATATTGACAACACACGTCTAAGAGCTGATGAGTAGTCAAAAACTTGGGAACACACACAGACATTAATCTAACCTTTGACCATCACATGTCTTTAGTAGTGAGGAAATCATTCTGTGCTGTACAACTTATAAACAAAGGTATGGCACCTATGTCCAAGGAGGTCATTGTTCTACTGTATTCATCATTCATCATACCTGTCAGTGAGTACAGTGCCCCCTCTGATATTGTCAGTGAGTACAGTGCCCCCTCTGATATTCCAAACCAGGCACATCCAACAATTGGAATGTCCACAGAGGTCGCTCATAAAAAGAGTACAGGGCATAAGTGACACATCCTATCCAAATTGCTTCAAGGCCCTATTACTGTATTCTGTCTCCTACAAGTTGTTGAGGGGAGATCTGTGCCTGACATACAAGGTATTGGCAGACCCCACCCTGTTGGACCTCCTGCATATCTTCAAAACAAACAGCACCAAAATTACCCATTCTAAAGACTTAAACATTGCCTGTGATATAAATATGACCTGCTGGAGAGACAGATATGTATCCCAGAGACTACTCATTCTGTGGAATAGGCTTGCCATCCATGTCAAGCAACATTCCTCCCTAACCCAATTCAAGTAAAACTTGGACAAGTGGATGGAGAGCAGGAAATTTATCCATGGTTTGGCAGCTGTGTCTCTGATGGACACACATTCTGTAAAAGGGTCATCTTCCAGGCCCCTGCTATAAATGTTTCATCTCCCAAGCCCCTGCTTACACCTATCAAGGGTACTGGAACTTGTCAGAGATTTGAAATGCATGGCTAGGCTTAAAAAGGCTGTTGTGGTCGTTAGCCAGTACACACCTATGAACTTTGAATAGCACAGTACTATAAGGTAACCCTTTAACGAAGTCTTTAGAGTAGCTTAGTAATTACTATAAGTTAATCTTTGAATGAACCCTGTAACATAACATAGTTCTAAAATGTAATAGTATGTTTATTAATTAATTTATTATTTGCTAACTAGCTAGGTGAGCTGGTCAGATGACCCATTTCAGCCACAATCTGGTTACATCAGACAATAGAATTTGAATACAAAACAGTGTAGTGTATTCATAATAAAATAAAATAGAAGAGAAGAAGTTAAATTCACAAAGACAACCATATAAGAATAAAATAGACTGTGTATTTCAGGCAATTGATTTAATATCACTAATAACTACTAAAGCTGCTTCAAGCTATATATACAATATATACATACTAAAGAAAGTATAACATGCTTCTGTGGAGAATGTATGGTTAGAAGTACAGGAGTACATCTGAGATTAGTTGAAATATGGTTCTTAACCATTATCTCTAAAGCATTTACATTTGACTTCTTCATGGAGTAGTTTTCTCAAAGTCAAAGAATTCTGCAGCACAGCACAGCACTGAAATCTAAAATTTAAATGAAACCTGGAGTGTAGCACTCTACTAAAGGTAGTCTTTAAACATACTGTACAACATTACACAGTATTAAAAGACAACATTTGAATGAATCTTTCAATGTAGCCCAATTCTAAAATATTTGAGTGACCCTGCAACATAACAAAGTAATAAAGTATAACCCATGAATACCCTGCAGTATAGCACAATACTAAAAGGTAACCTTTGAATGACTTTCTGCTTAGTAGTACAGTAATAAAAGGTAACCTTTGAATGACACCCTGCAGTGTAGCGCAGTACTAAAAGGTAACCTTTGAATGAAGTCTGTATTACATTACAGTACTGAAATGTAACCTTTGAATGCAGCTAGGAATGTAGTACAGTTCAAAAAGCTAGGGTTTGAATGAAGCCTGCAACATAGCACACTACCAAAAAGTAAACATAGATGCACTGCTCCATAGCACAATATGAAAAGGTAACTTTTGAATAAAAAACTGGAGGGTAACATAGTAGTAAAAGATAACCTTTGAATGAATCCTTTAGAGTAGCACAGTAATAAAAGGCTACCGTAAAATGACATACTGTAGTGCAGGGCTGTACTAATAGGTTAACTTTGAATGAAGCCTGCAGTACAATGCTATGTTAAAAGGTGGCCTTTAAACAAAGCACACAAAATAGCAAAATACTGAAAGGTAATCTTTAAAAGAAATCTGGTGTGTAGGACAGCTGTAAGACCTAGGCTATGAATGAAGCTTTTAGCATAGCACAGTACTACAAGGTAACCTTTCAATGATGCACTGCGGGGTTATAGTGCTTAAAGGTAGCCCTTTAATGAAGTTGGCAGTGTATCACAATTCTAAAAGCTTAGATTTGAATGAAGCTTGGAGCATAGTACACTACTTAAAGCTAGTCTCTGAATGAATATTGTATTGCAGTCTCTAAAAAGTTTTGTTATAGAATTAAATCGCAGACTTTAAAATTCAACACTGAAAAGTTTACATCAGTGATATGTATGTTGTGGATTAGGAAACTAATTGTGTAACAGTTTGAAAGCAGGCAGTATTTAAATTGTTATAGGTTCATAGGTAGGTACATGGCTGTCTGCCCGAAGGCATTTATAAGCCTAGCCAGAATGTGTTGGCTTTTGCCACCCCCTTAGATTAGTTCCCTGTGCCTCTGTCCAGCAGAGCTATTGAAGTGATCCCTGGGGTAAACTTTCTGTTTCCCATCCACTCGTCAAGGTTTCTCTTGAAGAGTGTTAGTGAGGAGCTCTGCCTAATGTAGATTGGAATCTTGTTCCAAAGCATGGGAAGTCTCTGGGACAGGAATCTGTCCCTCCAGCACGTCCTATTTATTATTGTGGTGAAGTTTAGATCCCTAGAGTGTGTGGCTTGAGGGGATATGGTTTTCTTTAGGTGGAGCATGTCCATCAATTCTGGATTGGACATGGCCTTGTATGTCAGGCAGAGATCAGCTCTGAGTAGGCGGTATGCAACCAAGTACAGCTGGAGCTTCTTCAGTCGAACTGCATAGGACATCTGTTTGAGGCCAGTGATCCTCTTGGTGAGGTACTTCTGTGGTCTTTCCAGCTGTTGCAGGTATCTTGTAAGGTACATCCCAAATGGGGAGTTGTACTCTATGATTGGTCTGATGAGTAGATCTGGATGCGAACCCTTTTGTGATTAGGTGGGCCACATAGAAGGATTTTCTAACCACTTTGGCAATGTGATTATCAGAGGAGAGATTACTATCTACTTGGGTCCCCATATCCCTTATTACAACTTCCGTATTTAGGGGACTACCACCTATGTGGTAGTTTGTGGGTACTTTGCTTTTTCCAAAGGGGATGACTATGCACTTTTTGGCAATTAGCTTGAGGCCATGATTTTGACACCAGGTATCCGTCTCAGTGAGACCCTTTTGGAGAATGTGTGCATCAGCCAGAGAGTCAATTATAGCCCCTAGTTTGCAGTAGTCTGCGAACTTGATCAGCCATAGTCCTCCTCTGCTTGCCTGTACCTCTGAGAAGTATATGTCGAACAGGAGGGGTCCTAGGACTGAGCCCTGGAGAATACCTCTTGTAACCGGTTTAGAGTCTGACCTAGCTCCTGCAACTCTCATCTTGTGGGTTCTGTCTGTGAGCCAGTTAGCAACCCATCTTGTGACATAGGGGTTTATGTTCAGGCTGGTGAGCTTGTCTGTAATACCAGAATGGGGAATGGTGTCACAGGCCTTTGCGAGGTCTAGGTAGGCTGTGTGTACCACCTTTCCCTCGTCTATAGCCTTGGTAACTGTCTCAAAGAAGTCCACCAGGTTAAGGAGGCATGATCTGCCCTTAACAAAGCCGAACTGGGTAGGGTCCAGTGTTTGGAGGTTCCCAATGTCTCTGTTAATAAGTTCCATGATGATGCGCTCCATAGCCTTGCAGACCAAGCTAGTCAGGTTTATAGGGCGATAGTTCCTGGGGTCTGTTGTGGCTCCACCTTTGTGGAGCAGAATAACCATTTCTGTGCGCCACTCTATGGGTACGTAGCCTGTGGAGAGGCTGAGTTTGAACACTGTGTTTAGGTGAGGGGTTAGTTCATCTTTGAGCTCATGTAGGACGCAGCCTGGGACACCGTCCAGTCCCATTGAAGCTGTGTTTTTGGCTTTGGAAAGGGTTGTTTTAACCTGTGATTTCAGGGGTCTACATTCTTTTGGTATTGTTATGGGCCCTTTTGGGGGTGGAGGGGGGGTGAAGTTTGCACTGAACCTGTCTGCCAGGATGTTGGCGATATCGGTCGGTTCAGTGTATTTTGTGCCATTCTGCACTAATTCCGAACAGATCTGAGTATTGCCACTTAGATTCTTGACATAGCTAAAGAATGCCTTGTGGTTATCTTTGAAGTCCTTGGCAATTTTTCTTTCGAAGCTAGCCTTCGATGATTTTATGAGGGATCATAGTTTCTTGCTGATACTGATCAGGGACATCATCCCTTCTTGGGATTTTGCTCTTGTCTGTACTAGTTTCCTTTTTCTGTTGCATAGCCTGTTTATGGCAGGGGTCCACCAGACTGGTTTCCCTTTTTTGGAGGAGTGAGTCTTGGTTTTGCTTGGGATAGCATGATCCATGCATTCTTGTAGATGCCCGTAGAATGCATTAGTAAAGGATTTTGCAGCTTGAATAGCGTTATCCTTTAGCATGGGGGCTTTGAAACTTTCCACCTTGGTCTTAAGTAACGTGAAGTTTGCTTTTGAAAAGTTTTTCACAGTGGTTTCCTTGACTGGGGGTTGGGGCAGAATGTGGATATCCAGAGTGATTTGTTTATGGTCAGATCTAACCAGCGAGGGGTTGACCTCCAGTGTGGAACACCGGTCGCCGATGTTGGTGATGCCCAGGTCCAATATGTTGTCACCTCTGGTGGGAGTGTTGACCAGTTGATCCAGGGCATTTGAGTTTATAAATTCTAGGAAATGTTGGGCAACGGAGTTAGTACTTGAGTAGTTCTCCCATTTAATGTTTGGGTAATTTAAATCACCCAATATCAGGGTGTTTGATAGGACCTTTATGTTTCCAGAAATGTGGAATGGGGGTCCTGGGACATTCTGGGTGATCTGTAGCAAGCTACAACTTGAATTGCAGTTTTGCCCATTGTTAGTTGCACGTGGATGATCTCTGAAGCATCATGCTGTGCCACTAACCTGGAGGTGTGGGTATCCTTGATGAATATGGATAGGCCCCTGCCTTTTGTATTTCGGTCTGGGTTCTGTGGCCGAAAATGTATGGTATGAGTTGTAGCCTGGTAGTGCTGGGGTGCTCTCTGGAGCCTTAAACCAGGTTTCTGTTCCTGCACATATATCGATTTTCTCCATAATGCGGAGTGCCTCGAGTGTGTGCATTTTGAGGTTTAGACTTCTGGCATTGAGTAGCATTGCCCTCAGTTTTTTGTTACTTGTGCTATTTATGGTGGTGGGTTTGTCTTTTGAGCCTTGCCTAAAAATGGCACTATGGGGGTGGCAAGCGCCTTGGCCAGTATTCGAAAGCATAAGGGTGACAGGTGCAAGCCATCTCTAGAGAAGCAGTGTGGCTTGTCGAGCATGACATCCCAGGCAGACAGACACTGGATCCCCTTTGAATGACACCAGAAACTTATCCAATTGTTGAAATTGATAATTGTTTTCTTTATACCATGGTATCATTCTTGGTGAGGGCAGGATGCTACTCAGGGTCAGGGTCATACTGGCCTGGGTTACGTGATCAGAGAGCTCTTCCATGTCTCTTTTCATGTAGTCCAGGGAGGTCCTGCTCAGGTCATTCACACCAACATGGACAATGACAGAGTCATATTTGTACTTGTTCTGGAGTGACCTAAGTGCTTGTGTTATGTGGCGGATCCTGGCACCCGACAGGCAGCTAACAGTAACCTTCCTGTTCATGAAAGTATATGGAGAAAATACAATACATTTTTTAAAACAAAGAACTGCTGATTTGAAACAAAAAAAAAATCCTGAGTGGTATAGTTTTACCTACTAAATTCAGACAGTATAAGCAGTACATATGCACATATTATCAAATCTGTTCTAAACCGTCACTAAGAAATGGATTTTTGTAGAGGATTTTCACCTAACTGAACATTAAATGTTGAGGTTCTACCCCATACCCCTGATTACTAAGTATTCTAAGTCCAAGATAATTATACCTTGGGGAATAATTTGTTTTGTGCAAAATCAGTCTGTTTATTCCATGGTACAGCAAAGTTAGTGGCAGGACTCCACTTACAAACAGATATATTACAGTATATATTTTTAACTTGTGTTAGCTTCATACTTTAGTGCATTAGAAACTTTCACTATTAGTAGTGGTTTTGTGGTTCTCTAGACAGTCTTTTAGAACTGCGTTTTTATGAGATTGTGACAGGTTGGTTGAAATTCATAGACAGCTTGCATGGTACTCAGATCTTTACAAAATAGTTTTGAGTACTATACAAGGCTGTACTGATCCATACCCCTTTCACTTCACAGTAGTGCAGAGCAGCATGAGAATCAGTGTTGCTTGTAAATACAGTAGTTGAGATTCAGTCTGCCTGAATATGGTATATTAGTATTTCAGTGCATTGTCATGGGTTGAGTAAATTGCCTACAGTGATGCTAGGCACGTTCAATGCAGACCTGTGCACAAAAATGCCTTCGTGTGTTTGGCAGTTCTGAATGCACCTATACATTTCAGTAAAGGATGAAGCAGATCATGTTAGACTATCCCACAGCCAGAGACTATAAAGATCGACCA
The DNA here is from genome assembly GCF_019279795.1 of Protopterus annectens. Taxonomy (NCBI): domain Eukaryota; kingdom Metazoa; phylum Chordata; order Ceratodontiformes; family Protopteridae; genus Protopterus; species Protopterus annectens. The sequence continues at coordinate 1,534,760,054 of NC_056746.1, forward strand.
TACATGAGTGCCTGTGATAGGTGTTGCAAGGCTATGTGCACACCCAATAAAGTATGTTGTTAATGTATTGTTTTAACTGAAAACAGTACACATACAGAGAAATGCAGTATGGAAGAAAATAAGTCAGAGATGCCCAATTGTAGACTGTAGAGGTGGATGAAAGGCAACAGAAATGGATAGAAGACTGAAAAGTGACATACTCATATATCACTGTGAAATACTTGAACTTAGAATATGTGAAACTAGGACATGATAGGTAGGATACAATAAAGTGGCATGAAGTACCAACCTGTACCTGTCCTGACAACGTCAGAATATGATCAGTTTACCTGTACTAAAATGAAAATGTCATGGAAAAAATCGAAAGTATTCAACCCTGAGGGGGTGTACCCATAACTGTTCATTTACATTATAGCCTGCACTTAGTGTAGTCTAGACTTTCTAAGCAAGGTGACCCATAGCAGGAGTCATACGTTCACTTGAAGCTAGACAGCAAGGAAAGGAACAGGAAACTGTGGAAACTCTGGTGCAGTCAATGTTAAGGAGTGATAGGTCAGTGAGTTCCCATGTGACAGAGCAACAGATGACACAGGATGAAATTGAGGAGAATATGCCACAGGAAGATGCTACAGAACTTTCTATAGAATGCCCGCAGGAAACGGAAAAGAAGGGATGTGCCCACAGTTTGGAAGAAAATAAGATAAGAGAAGAGTTGCTTGATTTAATGTACATGGATAAATATATTAAGATCAATGAGAGAAATAGACTGCAGAAGGTCAATACAATCCAAAAAGTAAGAAGTCTGATAAAACAAATGAATGCAGTAATTAGGACTGTCCATAGAGATCCATGTGATATAACAGAAGTAAACAGGATATACTGCTGTGCTGCTAAATTAATAACTGATAAAGTTCTACCACAAGATCACAGGGTAGTGAGGGAAAGGAAGGGGAGAAATCGAATACCATCATGGAAGTATCAAAAAGAGAAAACTGTAAAGCAATTAGGACAAGAAGTGTCACTGTTAGAAGATTATAGAAGAGGGAATAGATCAACAAAAATACTAAGAAAGATAGATGTGATTAAAGCAATGCACAGTATTAGAACAGACCAGGATCTATCATGCACTATCACAAATAAACTAAAAATTACAGCACAGGCAGAAAAACTTTGAAGATATACAGATAAAAATAAGGGAAAAGTACAAAATAAGCAATTTATTGATGACCCAATAAAGTTTATAGAGAATTGGGAAATAAGGTTAAAGGAATTGAAAGACCACCAAAAAAAGAGGAAGTAGATACATTTTGGAGAAGTATCTGTGAAGATCATGTGGAACATAACAAAGATGCTAAATGGATAGAAGAAGTAAAAGAAAGAATAAAAAGTTTAAAGGTACAGAATATGAAATGGGATGATGTAACAGCCAGAGAGATTGAAACAAAACTGAGAAAAGCCTAGAAAACCCCAGGCCCAGATGCAGTACCTAACTTTTGGTTAAAAGTATTAACATCTTTGCAAAAGCAACCTTTAAAGCAGGAAAACTGCAACACCAGGAAAACTTCAGTTTGGGACAAGAATGTGATATAAAAGAACTTGAGCAAGAGGGAGTATATAAATACTTGGGAATTGATGAAGGATCAGCAATAACACATGAATACATGTGAATAAAACTCAGTAAGGAATACTTTAGAAGACTTGAATTAATTCTGAGAACAGCATTGACATCTAGGAACAAGATCCAAGTTATAAATCAGTTTGCTCCTCCTGTCCTAACGTACAGTTTTGGAGTGATTGACTGACCCCAAAAAGTGTTGGATAGATTAGAAATTAAAACAAGAAGGATGCTTCATGCTCACCAAATGATTTATAAAAATCTGTTTATACCAAGATTATATATTCCCCATTCCAAAGGAGGGATTGGCCTCCTTGAAATTGATTGCATCTATAGATCTGCAATCGTGGGACTCCATACATATCTACTCACCTCACAAGATCCAAGCTTTAAATCAATTTGGTCTTCCTGTCCTAGTGTGCAGTTTTAGAGTGATTGACTGGCCCCCAAAAAGTGTTGGATAGATTAGAAATTAAAACAAGAAGGATGCTTCATGCTCACCAAATGATTTATAAAAATCAGTATATACCAAGATTATATATTCCCCATACCAAAGGAGGAATGAGTCTCCTTGAAATTGATTACATGTATAGATCTGCAATTGTGGGACTCCACATATATACTCACCTCACAAGATCCAAATGTAGTGAAAGTTTTGAAACATGAGGAGAATAAATCTAAGATGATTTCTCTGCTTAATTTAGCAGAAGCAATATCTACATCAAACTGGAATGGAAATCAGACCAGAAGTAGATAAAAACAGGCACCAAATGAATGTGCCAAAAATAAAATAAAGAATATAAGGGGAAGGACCAGATGAGAAGGCAAGAAATGTGGAAAAAACATAAATATAGTTGCAAGTATAGAAAACTTCTGTAAGAGCCTTATGTTGATCAAGAACAAACGCAGGAATGGTTAAGGAGAGGCGAATTCAAACCAAGAAATGAAAGGTTAATATTGGAAGCCCAAGATAGTGGGCTACGTACATGTTGGTTTACAAAGTCCATTGAACATATCGGAGGAACAGACAAATGTAGATTTTGTAAAACCGAATTGGAAACAGTCACACACCTTGTTGCTGATTGCGACACACTAATGGCAGAAGGACTGTATACTGAAAGGGATAATAATTTGGCGAGATTGTTGCACTGGGGATTGTGCAAACATTATGGTATTGAAGTGGCTGAAAAACACTGCAAACATGAGCCACAAAGCATCATAGAAAATGATGAAGTTTATATCACATGGAATCACCCATAGGTTCATAGGTAGGTACTAGGCTATCTGCCCGAAGGCATTTATAAGCCTAGCCAGAATGTGTTGGCTTTCGCCGCCCCCCCCCAGATTAGTTCCCTGTGCCTCTGTCCAGCAGAGCCATTGAAGTGATCCCTGGGGTAAACTTTCTATTTCCCATCCACTAGTCAAGGTTTCTCTTGAAGAGGGTTAGTGAGGAGCTCTGCCTAATGTAGATTGGAATCTTGTTCCAAAGCATGGGAAGTCTCTGGGACAGGAATCTATCCCTCCAGCACGTCCTATTTATTGTTGTGGTGAGGTTTAGATCCCTGGAGCTTGTGGCTCGAGGGGATATGGTTTTCTTTAGCTGGAGCATGTCCATCAATTCTGGGTTGGACATGGCCTTGTATGTCAGGCAGAGATCACCTCTGAGTAGGCGGTATGCAACTGAGAACAGCTGGAGTTTCTTCAGTCGAGCTGCATAGGGCATCTGCTTGAGGCCAGTGATCCTCTTGGTGAGGAACTTCTGTGGTCTTTCCAGTTGTTGCAGGTGTCTTGTAAGGTACATCCCAAATGGGGCATTGTACTCCATGATGGGTCTGATGAGTGATGCGTAGAGGGGCCCAATGACCTCTTTCGATCTGGATGCAAACTCTTTTGTGATTAGGTGAGCCACATAGAAGGATTTTCTAACCACTTTGGTAGTGTAATTATCAAAGGAGAGGTTTCTGTTTACTTGGGTCCCCAGATCCCTTATTACGTCTTCTGTATTTAGGGGGCTACCACCTATGTGGTAGTTTGTGGGTACTTTGTTTTTTCCAAAGGGGATGACTATGCAATTTTTGGCATTTAGCTTGAGGCCATGGTTTTGACACTAGGTATCTGTCTCAGTGAGACCCTTTTGGAGGATGTCTGTGTCTGCCGGAGAGTCAGTTATAGCCCGTAGTTTGCAGTCGTCTGCAAACTTGGTCAGCCATAGTCCTCCTGTGCTTGCCTGTATTTCTGAGAAGTATATGCCGAACAGGAAGGGTCCTAGGACTGTGCCCTGTGGAATGCCACTTCTAACCGGTTTACAGTCAGACCTAGCTCTCGCAACTCTTACCATGTGGGTTCTGTCCATGAGCCAGTTGGCAACCCATCTTGTGATGTAGGGGTTTATGTTCAGGCTGGTGAGCTTGTCTATAATACCTGAATGGGGAATGGTGTCGAAGGCCTTTGCAAGGTCTAGGTAGGCTGTGTGGACCACCTTTCAGTTGTCTATAGCCTTGGTAACTGTGTCAAAGAAGTCCACCAGGTTAAGGAGGCATGATCTGCCCTTAACAAAGCCGAACTGGGTAGGGTCCAGTATTTGGAGGTTTCCAATGTCTCTATTAATGAGTTCCATGGTGATGCGCTCCATAGCGTTGCAGACCAAGCTAGTCAGGCTTATAGGGTGATAAGTCCCGGGGTCCATTGTGGCTCCACCTTTGTGGAGCGGAATAACCATTGCTGTGCGCCACTCTGTTGGCATGTAGCCCGTGGAGAGGCTGAGTTTAAACAGTGTGTTTAGGTGAGAGGTTAGTTCATCTTTGAGCTCATGTAGGATGCAGCCTGGGACACCGTCCGGTCCCATTGATGCTATGTTTTTGGCTTTGGAGAGGGTTGTTTTAACCTGAGTGTCTGTGATTTCAGGGGCACTACATTCTTCTGGTATAGCTATGGGCCTTTTTGGGGGTGAGAGGGGGGTGAAATTTAAACTGAACCTGCCTGCCAAGATGTTGGCTATATTGGTTGGTTCAGTGTATTTTGTGCCATTCTGCACTAACCCCGAGCAGCTCTGAGAATTGCTACTTAGATTCTTGACATAGCTAAAGAATGTCTTGTGGTTATCTTTGGAGTCCATGGCAATTTTTCTTTCGAAGCTAGCCTTGGATGATTTTATGAGGGAACGTAGTTTCTTAATGATACTGATCAGAGATGTCTTCTCTTGGGATCTTACTATTTTCTGCACTAGTTCTCCTTCTTTATGTTTGTTTATGGCAGGGGTCCATCAGACTGGTTTCCTTTTCTTGGAGGAGTGAGTCTTGGCTCTGTTTGGGATAGCACAGTCCATGCATTCTTGTAGGTGCCCGTAGAGTGCATTAGTAAAGGATTTTGCAGCTTGGACAGCATTATCCTTTAGCATGGGGGCTTTGAAACTTCCCACCTCGATCTTAAGTAACGTGAAGTTTGCTTTTGAAAAGTTTTTCACTGTGGTTTCTTTGACCGGGGGTGGTGGCAGAATGTGGATATCCAGAGTGATTAGTTTATGGTCAGATCTAATCAGTGAGGGGTTGACCTCCGGTGTGTAACACTGATCGCCCATGTTGGTGATAACCAAGTCCAATATGTTGTCACCTATGGTGGGGGTGTTGACCAGTTGATCCAGGGCGTTTGAGTTTATAAGTTCTAGGAAATATTGGGCAAGCGAGTTCGTACTTGAGTAGTTCTCCCAGTTAATGTTTGGGTAATTGAAATCACCCAATATCAGGGGGTTTGGTAGGAACTTTATGTTTCCCAGTGTTTCCAGGAATGCAGAGTGGGGGTCCTGGGACATGGTGGGTGATCTTGTAACAAGGTATAATTTGAATAGCAGTTTTACCCGTTGTTAGTTGCACGTGGATGATCTCTGAAGCATCGTGCTGTGCCACTAACCTGTAGGTGTGGGTATCCTTGATAAATATGGATACTCCCCCGTCTTTTGTATTTCTGTCCGGGTTTTGTGGCCGAAATGTATGGTATGAGTTGTGGCCTGGTATTGCTGGGGTGCTCTCTGGAGCCTTAAACCAGGTTTCTATTACTGCACGTATATCGATTTTCTCCATACTGAGGAGTGCCTCGAATGCATGCAGTTTGAGGTTTAGACTTCTGGCATTGAGTAGCATTACCCTCAGTTTTTTGTTACTTGTGCTATTTACGGCGGTGGGTTTGTCTTTTGAGCCTTGCCTAAAAAAGGCACTATGGGGGTGGCAAGAGCCTTGGCCAGTATTCGAAAGCCTAAGGGTGACAGGTGCAAGTTGTGTCTAGGGAAGCAGCGTGGCTTGTCGAGCATGTCATCCCAGGCTGACAGACACTGGATCCCCTTTGAATGACACCAGAAGCTTAGCCAGTTGTTGAAATTGATAATTTTTTCTCTATACCGTGGTATCATTTTTGGTGAGGGCAGGATGCTACTCAGGGTCAGGGTCATATCGGCCTCAGCTACGTAATCAGAGAGCTCCTGCATGTTCTTTTCATGTAGTCCAGGGAGGTACGGCTCAGGTCATTTACACCAACATGGATAATGACAGAGTCATATTTGTACTTGTTCTGGAGTGACCAGAGTGCTTGTGTTATGTGGTGGATCCTGGCATGCGACAGGCAGCTAACAGTAACCTTCTCCTTGTTCAGCCTAGTGAGTGGGACGTCAATGTGTCTGACTGTAGAGTCACCTATTACTAGTGTGTTGGATATGTTATTTTGCCTTAAGGGCTGTAATTGTGTGGCACACTGGTTTTTGAAGTATGTGTTTTCATGGTTTGTGATGAGGGGTGGAGGTTGCTTGGATGTCTGCTTTGGAGGTCTCTGTTGCTTTTGCAGATTTTTATTTAGAGCTTCTGAGTATGTTTTTGTGTATTTATGTGTGTTTTTTGCCTGTGCTGATTTCATAGGTCTATGTTAGACTGGTGGTGGTGTGATGCAAGTAATTCCCTTCCCCTCTTGACTGCCTGGTCCAGTCTTGGGTTGAGAGAGCTTAGCCTCCAGTTTGGCTGTATAATTGCATCTCTTACATGTATTAGTGTTTGGTGGAAGGAGGAGAGGGTTGTCTGTGTACATGAGGCAATTGTAACATTGCCTCAAAATGCCCAGATTCACCAGTTGGACTGGAGAGTACACCTGAAACTGCCCTTTGGACATGCCTGGATAGGTACAGTGAACTGTTTTACTGATTGGCTGGTAAGTTCAAATAGAGAGCCTTGTCCTTCTCTACAGTGTAGGGGGGGGTCTAGTGCTAAAGTTTATTAGTACTTGCTATGCGTTTTGGGCAAGTGTCGGGATGAGAAGTGAATGATTTGAGTGCTTAAGTTGAAGGTTTGTCTAGTTCCAAGGGAAAAATTGAAGAGCAGACTTTGTGGAAACGGGAATGGTTATACTCTAGCTACCTGGCGCGCAAAACCTTGCAAATACTTGTTTTATAGCAGGGAAATGAAAGAGGTAGAAATTAGCGCAAAATGGCCAGTAAACTACAAATTTCTTGGCTGAAACCACTCCTCCAGTGACAGATAGGCTGCTCAAAGCTCCCTCTCTCACAGTGAACAGAGAAACTTCCTTCTATCCAAGTAAGGTATGGGCAAACACAGAAACTTGTAACAGCCCTGAATTCAGCACTAACCTGAAAACTGGACTAAACTAGCTTAGAAAAGCGGGAAAACAAGTATTTTTTTTTTTTTTTTTTTTTTTTTTTTTCCAGAAAATAAAGCCGATACAACCAAAAAAGCACTTTAAATGCAAAGAAATGGCTATCACACTTGAGTGTGTAGCCTGCAACAGTTAAATTTAAACCCAAAAACAACTTTGTTAAAGTGCAGGCAGTAAAATAAGTACAATATGTAGCTGAAACAAGGTTTTTAAATCACAGAAACTCTAGAAAATCTGTGTTTTAGGCGGAATTAGCTAAAGACAGCAAGAAAATGCAGAAAAATGATACTTAATTATTCCAAAGTCTCTCTTTTGTCTCTCTGCTGCTGTAGAACTCTACAGGGTACCAGACAGGAGATTGCTGAGCCATTATCAACAGTTCAAAAGATAGATGCTAGAAAACCAGATACAGTGGTCCAATAAAAGAAGACAAAAGTAGCATTGATCATTGAAATTTCCACACCCAGTGACTATAGTGTCTTGAGTACAGAGAGACACAAAGTCATAAAATACCAGGATCTCCAGGCAGAAATGAGAGCAATGTAGAAGAAAGATACCCAGACAGTTCCAATAGTAGTAGGAGCAACGGGTTTTGTAAAAAAGAATTTGCAGTCATATTTAGATATGTTACCAATCCATGTAACCCCATATGAATTGCAGAAGGAGTCATTACTGGGCACATTACGGGTGCTGCGAAGAGCACTTTTCGCTTACATCAAAGAGTGAAACAATACTAATTTAATGAACTTTAATTGACTTAGGAATGCGGCTTTTGGCTGACATCAAAGTGTGAAACAATACTAATTTCATGAATTTTAATCGTACTTTGACTTAGAAATGGGGTCCATTCCCATCATGGTATTAGAAACCCAAAAGACTTGGCGAAATTAAAAAGATGGCATGGAAGCACATATATGAATGTTACACATTTACAGACTGATGGTGGAAAAAAAAGACAGGACTCAAAGGATTTTAAACCCCTTACTTTGTTCAGTGATTTTTTTTCCCAGACAGGGCATTAACATGGTGAATCACAGAAGCACTCACACCGAATATGTCAGGAAAGTGCATATCAGGTCATTATTATAAATTTACAAACTAAAAGTAGAAAAAAGTATACCCCAAGGGATAGGAACCCATGACTTTGTTAGGTGATATTCTCATAGCTAGTGCATTAACAGTGAAAATGTGAGGAAAGTACATAGCTGGTTGATTGTTACACTGATGGAAAAAAAAACATGGCTTAAGTGATTTGAACCCACAACTTTGTTCAGTGCTATTCTCCCAGACAATGCAATAAGAAAGTGTGCCACAGAAGCACTGATATTGAAGGTGCCAAGTAAGCACACTGCAGGTGATTGTTTCAGATTTACAGACTGGAAGCATAGCGTTAAGAAAAAAAAATCATACAACCCTGAGGAGATTTGAATACTCCACTCTGTGCAATGACACCCTACAGATCACTTCATGAATAAACTGAATCATGAAAGCACTCAGACTAAAAGTATAAGATCTACTCTGTTTTGTACTTGCTAACAGCCAAGTATTGTCACTCCGCTCCTTTGTGTGACTAATGGCAACCAAGACTAATGTATGTATTATATGACATTGTTTGGACTTCATTGTTGCTATACATTGAGCAGTATCATTTCTTATTGATTGTATATGGGCATCGACAGTGATCTTCATGACCTGTCATGCACAACACAACCATAAAAAGATAAACTATTTAGAAGACTTTTTTGAGCTTGTGTGTGGTGTATTTATTTATTTTTTGACCAGACTAAAGGTTGGAAATGGGTGTACAGGACAGAAATACAAAGGGAAGCAAGCAGAGAGTAGACGAGAAGGTGTGCAAATAAGGAATGAGAAGAAAGAAGTTTGGGTAGGAGCATACCTGTCACCTTCTTATCTGTGAAATTCCTGCCAAAGTCAAACATAATGGTGGGACATAGGACCAAAATCAGGGATAGATTGTAAATATTTTTCCTATGAATGTGGAAACTGGCTAGAGTAACAGGTTTTCATTGTACAATCACTCAAGGATATAAAGTCTGAAACTCAAATATATATTGTTATTTACTGAACTAGATCCTCAATGATTTGCTATAAAGTAGAAATACTATGAGGAACACTCCAACAAATAAACGCCAAACATTTGAGAGGTATGGGTGGGAGGCATATCATTTTTTTTCTGGGACCAATACCTGTTTTTTTTTTTGCGGGATGGGGGAGTTGAGGAAGGAAGTAAGAGGAAGTTAAGAGCGTAGGTTAAATAGCAGAAAAAGACAGACATGACTGACATGATCTGGGATAACTCAGTATTGGTGGGGGGAACACGATGATGAAAGAGAAGTCAGACAAACAGGGGAAAGATGACTTTGAGGAAAGGAGTGTAAAACCAGCAGGGATGGGAATGTACATAAAGGGGAGGGGAACATCAGGCTGTGGGATATGATTACGTAATCAGCGATGCAGTCTCTGCCAGCTGAAACTTAGTGGGAGATTACTCATCACACTGGGTACTGTCAATACAGGGCCCTATCTCAGAAGGTGGTACCAGTGCTGAGCAGGGATGTGACTCAATTAGTCATTGGAACATGGTCTTTATGTGACTGATGTAGACATCCCACCTCCTGTCGATGAGAACTTCCATAAGGTCTGCTAGTTGTGATGGGTAACAAAGGAGTCACTTCCACTCACACTGCTGTTGGCAGATACCTCTGTACCAGCCTCCATTGCAAGGCTACCTGACATAGATTGTGTAGGCAGGGCTGGAGGTGTGGAGGCAACTGTGGTAGTCTGGAATCCAGATGTGTTGGGTGCTTCTGCTGCTTGTAGTGGTGTTGGCCCTGCTGCTGCCACCTGTGGAGGAACAGTAGGCCTTGCCAGTGAGATGGGTGCAGGTTACTGAGCTGCTGCATATAATTGTAAATGAAATGGAGATAAACAAAACAATAAATCAGTGGAGGGGGGGAGAGAAATACAGTTATTAGAGTTGATGGAGGGTTAGTTACATCTAGTGAAGAACCCAACTTAATAATTTTTTTGCCCCATATTATCAACAGGAAGTTCATTAGGCATGCTAATATCCATATTAGGCCTTGTTCTGGTAACACCTCCTGTTTAAAAATAAAGTCAGGAAACTATATAGAGTTACATAAATGCATTTCAGAGTTAATTTGATGTACATCTGCTTGCGTTCTCATACTGGACATAATTAAGTTACTAGTCAGTGATAAAGTTTGAATACACATATGCACCGATTCAGTATTACAGGAAAACGCTTGGGTCCTTTTTTAGGTAGAGTAACACAATTATCAGCATAAACTTGAATAGCCACACACACAGAGGTGTCTACTCTCAGGAAAATGTATCCGTATGGTCATGGCCATTGTTATGTTGAAATGTCTCCTAGCAGACATCAGTTGAGGTCACAAAGTACACCAACATCTAGACAGCATTTGGGTCCAGCTAATACAATTCCTGACAGAGCCAGCTCTTGCGGGTGGGAGTGTGGATGGGAAGTTGAATCCTTTGTCATGCATTCATGCATGTCCTAAACTTGTCCAGCAGCCAAGCCACAGTGCTGCAGCAACTGCTGAGATTGAGCCATGCGTGCACACACACACACACACACACACACACACACACACACACACACACACACACACACACACACACACACTATTACTACCGCCACTGCCCCCAGCACATCACACACATCCACTGACCTTGTCCCTTTCTAACATTAACCCTTCATACCATTTCTGACTATTTCAATAAAGTACTTTTTCATTTTATAAACATCAACCCTCATACACTTCCCTGTGAAAGACATGCAGTCCTGTACTGTCTCCTCTATCTTTGCAAATGATATTTTTGTGCCCTACCCATTGTAATGAATGCCTAAATTGTTACCTGGGGTGCATGTATTTGACCGTCAGCATGGCTAGCTAGCCTATGCATGAGTAAATTTAGTGTGCTGTTTTCTTGCATAATTTGCATTGCAGTGTATTTGCTTAACTCTTTTATAGTTATGTTGTAAAGCTATGTGCAGTCTGCTGCCTTTTTGCAGTGCCATAGCATACTGTGCTCTTGTTCATCCATTGGGCATGATTGTCCATTACTGCAGGCTCCACCTCCTTCTCCTCAGGGCCACCCTGTTGTAACTGCTTTCTTAGTATAATGTTGTGTAACATTGCAAAAACGGTCAGTATTTTGGCACATGTGGCAGAGTCATACTCCAGGGCATCCCCTGATTAATTCAGACAGTGAAAGCTTGTCTTCAGCATCCCAAACATATGCTGCATAATGTTTCTGGTTAATGATAATGTGTGGTTGTACCCCTGGTCTGCTGAGCTGTGTGGCTTTCTGATGCGGGTCATGAGCCAGGCTTCGTTGGATATCTGGCTTCACCAACAAGATGCCTTTGTTAGAAGTCATCTCTCTCAAACTATTGTAAAGGTCACATTTGTGCCATATGTAGGAATTGTGAAAACGCCTGGGTGGCCTGCTCATAACATTGTAGATTATATCCTGTGCATTAGAGACTACCTAGTAATTAATATAGTGATACCCTTTGTGATTCATGTTCCTTCTTTTCAGTTCACCAGGTCTGGCCTTCATTTCAATGTGGTTGCAGTCTGCATCCCCAAGTATCTCAGAAAAATGGATATGTCAAAGAAATCCCACATGGTGATGGCTTTCTCCTTTGGGGTACATAGGAATAACATACATCCCTCCCATGCTGAAGCATGGCATCCAGAAACTGATGGAGTATTCTTGAGGCAGATGCATAGGATACACTCATTGTGTCCCTAGTAGGTCAGCCGAGTACAACTGGGCCAAACATCTGCAGTAAGAACCTCCTGCAGATGTGCATTTACTGTGGCTGCGGCAACACCTAACAGAATTGAGGAATGCACTCTGGCTGAGTACGAGCATGTGGCAGAGTTCAATTATGGTGCAGATGCAGTGAAATTGCACAGACTTTAAACATTCCCGAATTGTTCCACTATCTTCTTTTGCATCATTATTATACTTGGTACTTCATTATACAGTCATTAGCATATACCATGACTGACCACTTTATTTGACCTAGCCACATTATGTAGCTGGGTTTTGTCATAGGTACATAGGTTCACAGGATGATAGTAGGCTATTGGCCCAGGGGGCCTTATAAGCCTAGCCAAGAATTTTGCCCATGTTCCCACATAGTCAGCATTTATTTCCCCTGTCCCGCAGAGACGCAGATGGGATCCCAGGGGTGTATTTTCTGTTTCCCATTCAGTTGCCCAGGTTTCTCTTAAACAGAGTTAGTGAAGTACTCTGCTTGACATGGAGAAGGAGTCTATTCCACAGATGGGGGAGTCTTTGGGACACAAATTTATCCTGCCAACAAGTTCTATTAATGTCACAGACCAGGTTGAGGCCTTGCATGTGGGTTGCATGAGTGGAGCTTGACTTATAGATATGCAACAACTCCATCAAGGCTGAGTCTGAGATGGCATTGTATGCCAGACACAGGTCACCTCTGAGCAGTCTGTATGAAACTGAGTAGAGGGACAAGGCTTTTAGCCTATCTGTATGGGATAGTTGTTTGAGACCCTGAATTTTCCTGGTCATGAACCTCTGTGGTCTCTCCAGCTGCTGCATGTGCTTGACAAGGTACATGCCGAAGGTGGCATTGTACTCAATAATGGGTCTGATAAGGGAGGAGTACAAGGATGTTATGATCTCCTTGTTCCTGGATGAAATACCCTTACTTATGAGGTGGGCCATGTAGAAAGCCGTCCTTACAATGGAGGCAATGTGGTAGTCAAAAGTCAGGTTGCTATCAACCTGAGTGCCCAAGTCACACACAACTGTTTGCTTGCTTAGTATGTTGTTATAAATGTGGTAATTACTGGGGACACCATTTTCCCCAAAGAAGATAATGATGCATTACTTGGCATTCAGTTTGAGGCCATGTTTCTGGTGCCAGTCATTAGTTTGGGTAAGGCCCTCTTGGAGGATGTCCACATCACCAGGGGAATTTAAGACAGTGCCCAGCTTGCAGTCATCTGCAAGCTTGGTCAGCCACAGACCACTGGTTTTGGCTTGGCTTGGTTTCTGAATCGCAAACACTCTGGGCATAGCCATTTGTGCAGATTCACTTAGCAAGATGCGACAAAGTTTTCTGAATCTGTCCTTAGGTATATGCTGTTAATAGTAAAACAAATTTGATAGTAGCATATACCAGTAAATCATCTAATCAATAAGCAGTTTTGAAAAACACTGCAGCAGATTAATAGCTGAACAATTTTTAGGTGTACCATATAAAGAGAAAGGTATGTAGATATGTGCACAATGCACACACACATATCCAAAAATATTGTAACAATTACCCAGTTTGCTTTGTACAACTAGGCTTAAGTTTGATAAAGTCTGTTCATGACTGCAACTTTTTTTGCTTACATCTGGACTTGTCTGAGTCTAGAATCAAAGGTATTTCAAATATATTCTCTGAATAATCCCAGCACAGGTATTTCTCATCATGTGTCTTCTTTTATATTAAAGCTTACATTGTTATCTGATGGGTATGTGCTAACTGCCAAGTGCACTGACATTTTGTGATGTATATATTGCCTAAGTTCCACTAGCACGTTACTGAACTTCACATTTACAAGTTAATTTTCCTCATAATGACTTAATTCAAGCACTTAAAAGCCAGTATGTGTCTAACAATGTAATGCATATAATAGCAGAAAAGACAGAACAGATGATAAAGATGTGAAAAATGTGGGACCATTAAAATCCTAACTAAACTGATGTTAGATTTTAACTAGCTAATAATTGTACTTGCATTATTTTTATATGTTTTTGGTCTAATTTTCATTTATTAGGAAGTGTACTCTGCGTTCGAAAGACATGCGTTGAATGGGCGTGCCTTCGTTGAAGGTTGGGCGTCGAGCTGGCAACTTGACACCATAAAACAAAAAAGAAACAACTGCCAATCATTAGCGGACCAGAGATCCGCTGTGGCGACCCCTAACTGCGAAAAGCCGAAAGACAAACAACAACTCTTTCAGAGTATTGAGCATGATATATGGTGATCACATTGTTCGACATCGGCAGCGTCTGAGAATGTTGCTTCTTTTAAATCATTCCACTTGTGAGCTCATCAACAGTATACATCCAGGTGACTGAAGTAGTAGATTCTTATTGGCTGTGCATTTCTGAGCAGCTGCAATGTCACTGTGTATGAAATGACTGAAGCAATGATGTTGATGTGCAAGACCAAAAATTTGAAACATTGGTCACCAAGCACCTACTGATGAACTACAGAATGCAAATTTCACCCGCGCAAGGCAGTCCATTAGGTTTAACATGTCTGAATGATATACGTTGGATATGCTGTATGATTCAGTCTATTCAGCCGTGGTAATTTGTTACCTAGTGAAAGGTTCCTGACAGTACTTGAATGCTTTTCTTAACTAAAGCTATTTTGAAGTGAAGAACATACTCATCTGTGTCCTGAAGAGTGGTATTAAAATCACTTCATTGTTCTTTTAAATGAAGGGACGGTAGCAGAAGGCAATGAGTAGCAGACCAAAGATTAGGAAGATTTTTAGAGATTTTTTTGCCCATTTTTTTTTTTTTTGTTACACAGAAAGCTGTATGAAGGTTTAATTTTGCTATAAGTAGTGACCTTCAAACTCGCTCTAAAATATTGCTTTCTTAACACTCACACCTGGCCTTGCTCCTCTCCCAAAGACTAACATACCCAATTCGTATCTCTTCGTTATATAGCTCATACTACCTGTCTTCCCTCCTTCCAGCCACTTCCTCATCACTCTTCTTTTTCCACTCTCTTCCCCCAACTCACTACCTAGTATCTTCTTGTTTCTGCTCTCTTCCAAGCTCTATATCGACTTCCAAAACCCCTCTTCTACTCAGAGTATCACATACCATATCTCAAGCTATATATATATATATATATATATATATATATATATATATATATATATATATATATATATATATATACTTGTACTCATATACCTATCCTCTTATCATTTCTTTCTCTACATTACTATCCTTAACCATCATACTCCCTCTGTCTTAGCAATCCTACACTTAAACATTTCACTCCCTAAATCTTGCAAAACTAACTACAGCTTATACCTGAAATGAATTCATTTGCCTTCTTACAAATATAAGTCTACCTTGTATTGTAGACAGACTTGACTCCAAGCTGTTACTCTATTTACATATCAAGCTATATTATGTCTATAACTGTATGTAATAATGTATTTAAGTTAAACTGTATTCTGCTGTAATAGAATGTAATGTGCACACACAACTGTAAGTTGTAATGATATCAGTACTTTATTTGGAGTTTTTCTCTCAGGACCTCCATTGAATATGGGTTTCTGACCCAGTCGGACTTTCCCGGACAACAAATGTGAATAAATAAATAAATTATGGAGGGCATCTCCAACTTTAAGCAGCACTGGAATTAGTTTTGAGTGACTATGATAGTGAATGCAGATGATACATGGAGGAAATATTCTGCTTCTGGTATAGTGGTTGCATTTCTGTGTCTGTGGGTATTCTGGGATCAGTGGCAGAGTTTATCAAAATTTCTTTCACAGGGAGGGATGAATCATGGAAGAACTTTTATTTACTTCTAGGATGTTGTTTTACTCCATCTGTGTCTAGAAAGCTGGCTGTTCAGTTCAATAGAAGGTACAGATTAGATGCCTGTCCTGATTCCAAAAAAAAGACTTGCGCTTGATTTACGTTACTTACTCCAGGGTAAGGCCAAGCTATAAAGCAGGCTTCCAGTGGAGTAAGTCACTTACACTGAGAGCAAGTCTTTTGGAATCTGGGCATCTGTCAGTCAATAATGTTATAAGAAGGACAACTTCAATGCACAGATATCAATTTGTATCTTTCTTCTAGGGTAAAAAATTGCATGAGAGAAAGAGTGATCATATACATAGGGTAGGACATTGCGAAGTATCCACCATCTTCATGGGCCTTTGGATATTGCCCAGTGCAGGCCACCCCATACAATAAACTTCACCTATCAGTTACCAGCAACTCCCCTTCAAAAACTTGGATTCCCAGTGCTGTCATTGGTGGTGAGGATGTTATTCATTCAGGCTTCATTGGTAGGATTTAAGATAATTGGGTTGTGAGTGAAGAGGATCCTAGGATTAGTCAACTATCTGGTCAGTAAATCAAATAAATGTGGGATAGAGGAGTGTGACATTTGTGTTTGTCTTTGGGGAAACCTAAAATTATATCTAAAGAGTGGTCTGTAGGCTGTCATTTAGAGAGAAAAATGTTCTTGCTTTTCCACAGTTTCTGCAGTCTACGAAAAAGTTGTGGTAATTTCTTGTTTTGAATAAGCTACTCTATCTGTTTGCATTCTTCTAATCCATTCTTTTCATTGACCGTTGAGATCATAGCTAGCAAGTGCTGAAGCATCTTCCCTTCTGTTTCATTTTCTTTTATCAACATGTAGTACAGTATGTAGGCCTAAGTAATACTTGGAATCAGTTTTTGATGTGACTGCCAGATATCATGAAATCCTTTCATGCTGAACTTTTGTTGTTTGTCCTTTACATTGTAGGTTGTCAGTTTCAGAGATGCGGAAGGACCATGAGGAACAGTTGCAGCGTGTGAAGATGTTAAAAGATCAGGAAATAGATGCAGTGACTAGTGCTACCTCTCATACCAGGTAGTAATGCCATTTATTTGAATGCTCCTTGTTATTAAGTCTTTTATTGGTGCCATGCTATACCTCACTTTTTTGAATTTCTGTGGTCATTTATCCTATATCAAGAGAGGGAGGGATACTAAAATGTTGCTATAAATTAATATTAGGTTACTTTTACCATACCACAAATGTGGGGCTTTATCAGTCATCTAATGTTTAATGTGTTCTAGTAATGTCTAATTAATAGCTTAAGTTATTTGAAAATGCAGAAGAGGCACACACTTTAGCATAATTTTATTATTTTTCTGCTATGCTCGACTTGAATAGCCAGACTCTGCACTTGTGTTCTTGTTTATGTCGTCATGCTTTGAGTTTACATGTTAATGTCATACGACATACTCAGTGTATTCTGAGGATATGGGTGCTTGCCTTCTCATTAAGAATGACTTGCCTTGATGCTGCATGTAAACCATCCCAAAAAGTGAGTACTCTGGAATGAAGTAAACTTAAAAAAATAAAATAAAATAAATCTTTAATTAACACACACAAATGCTTTGTTGGGATCATAGAAATGAATTCTTGTAAAAGGAGTAGATGTGGTTCCATAGATCATGGTTGAAGTTTAGTTTATTTCATTTCTCTGCTAAACACTCTGCTTTCTTTGGTAATCTGCGGTGGTGGTGCTGCGGTAGTGTTGTTGCCTCACAGTAAGATGCTGTCAGGTTCGATTTTCAGCTAGAGCGTCTTCTGCGTGGAGACATGCATGAATAGGCATACCCTCGTTGAAGGTTGTGTATTAGGGCTGGTAACTCGGCACGTAAAAATCAACTACCAATCATTAGCGGACCGGAGTTCCGCTGTTGCGACCCCTAACCGGGAAAAGCCGAAAGACACAGACATTTGTCTTTGCTGACTGGGATAGTCCAACTGGGCAAAGTTTATTTTCAGTGGCCCAGAGGGAAAAGGTCCCTGACAGATATATGCATGCTTGAAATTACATCACAGTATTTATTAATTTATTGGCATTTGTCTACCAGGATAGTCCACTGGGCCAGAAAGAGCCCATTTTCAGTGGAGGCCTGGGGAGAAAAGCTCCACAAAAACATAGACATAAAAATAGAACAGGATTTAACATTTGTAAATGGTCATAAAAAACATGCACGTGGAGAGGTAATTAACAACTAGTCAGAGTAAATGTAAAACAAGATCTGGCAAGCAGTTGCAAATAAACTTAATAGAACAAAGTGAGACAAGTGATATGTTTTTTTTTCTCAAAAAATTTTTTATTAATTATATGAATAGCAAGACAATTAAAAGATTATACATAACAAGAAGGCATAAATGAACATATAACGATTCATCTAGTGATAACAACCTTCATGAGATTTTGATAAGTTATTTAGAAATAAAACATACACCATATGTACACTATATACAAGTTAGGCAACCTGAGAGAAAAAAAAAAAAAAATATTTAACATTAACTATTTAATATGTTTAGAACCTTTTCTAACACAACCTTTCTAATAGCTTTTTTTTTTGGACTTCCACCTAAGTATCTTTGAGCATCAATAAATTTAAAAGCCATTTTCTGGAAAGTAACCCATTTTAATTTAGAACGATCAATCCAATTTTGTATTATATAAAGTTTTAGTAATGAGCAAATAAAAATGATAACATGAATATCAACTTTTGAAAGATGAATCAATGGAATATGTAGAATAGCAAATTCCCACGTCAACGTGGAGTTTGATATCCCATTTTCTGCAGTCTGACTTTCAAAGATGTCCACAATCTGTGAGAAAAATGACAATACCATAGAATATGAAGGAGGTCTGCTTGGGGATGAGAACAGCATGAACACGAAGGGGACTTATTTGGGTTAAATTTGTTTAATTTGATTGGGGTAAAGTAGGCATCATTATTAATCATTAATTGTGTGTATGCTAATTTTTAAAAGGGATAAATTCCTTAGTGTGTCTAATAGCCAGGACTTTCTGAGATTCTGACAATTGGGAATTATAATTCAACCAAACATTAGATAAAAGACAGTTGTGGTCCATCATTAAAGAATTAATTAATTTATATGAGTTTGAGAGCATTTTATCAGATGATGAAAGTATTTTGATAATCGTGTTAAGGTTTTTCAATTGTGAGTCTATGGGGACCAGAGATACAAATTTGTTTTTAATTATTGCTCCTAGTTGTGTAAGAATTGGTGAGTAATTCCAGTTTACTTTCAATAACTTACGCCAGTCAGATAAAGGCAAGTCAAGATATTTCAAAACATCTCCTACTTTTAGATTTTTAATTAAAGGATAGTTTGTTAAGTTCAAAAGTTTATTGTCCAATAATATATTTGGGTTTAGATGAATTGGCTGAACATGGTGCGAGATCTTTTCTAGTTTACACATTTTGAGTAAGGTTTGGAAATCTCTAATCTTTTGTTTAAATACTGTAGATATATTTTTAATAAATAAACTATCCAGAGAGATAAAGGGAATAGCTTCAGGATTTAAATTATTAGAAATGACATAATTATACCATAATTTTATCCATAAAGAGTGATTTGGATAAGAAGTGTTATTGAATTTAGAGATAGTAAGATGTTTATTGGATGAGACAATCAAATAATAGAGATAAAGATTAGGTAAACCCAAACCTCCCTTGTCCTTGAAAATGCCAATCTAGAATAGGAAATTCTAACAGATTTAGGGAACCATATGAATTTTGCCAAAGCTTTATTTACAGACTCAAAAAAAATTTTTTGAAATTATCTGATCAGATGATGAGAATTGGTAAAGAAATTTAGGCAGAATATTCATTTTAATAATGGCCACCCTTGAAAGAAATGAAAGGTTTAGATGCTTCCATCTGTCCATATCAGACAATATAGAGTTCCATAATTTATTAATATTATTTTGAAAGGAAGATTTATTATTGTGTTCTAAATTGATTCCTAAATATTTTATATTATAAGTAAACTGAAAATGATTGTCTGGAAACAAAAAAGATTTGTGTGCTAAATGATTTAAGGGAAAAATATGAGTTTTTGTAGAATTTAAAAGATAGTTGGAAACCAAAGAAAAATAATCAATAGAATTCATTATTTTTCTGTAATCAGATAATGGAGTTTGAAAGTAGATTACTAAATCATCCACAAAAGCAGAGAAATGAATATTAGTATTAAGAATTCTAGGGATGTTATGAAAAGTATTTTGAGTAATAAACAATAGCAAAGGTTCTAAGTAAATGTTGAAAAGAAAAGGGGACAATGGACAACCCTGTCTTGTTCCTTTAGTGATCTTTATCGGAGCAGAAAATTGACCATTAATGTATAGTCTAGTAAACATATTCTTGTATAAAACTTTTAAAAAATTTATAAAGAATAAGGGAATATTAAAACATAACATAGTTTGAAATAGAAAGTTCCAACATACTCTGTCAAAGGCATTTGATGCATCTATAATCAAAGCATATATAGGGTTTGGATTTTTCTTAATGAGATGAAGTATAGTCTCTAAAGATAGAGTATTATCCCAAGCATGTCTCTGAGACATAAAACCTGATTGATCTGACGAGATAATTGAGGGTAAAATCCGTTTCAATCTGTTAGCCAGAATAGATGACAGAATCTTAATATCCACGTTAATTAAAGAAATGGGTCTATAATTTACTGGGTCAGATTTATCTTTATTATTTTTAGAATTAGAATGGTTTTGGATGTGTTCCAATGAATATCTGAGATATCATTAACTCTTATATGATTGTAAACTTTAAATAGAAAGGGAAGAACTACCAATTTGAAAGTTTTGAAAAATTCTGGAGTAAAACCATCAGGTCCCGGAGATTTACCCAATTTAAGATTATCTATTGAATCCGAGATTTCTTGTACCGATATAGGGTAGAAAGTAGTTTTTGCTGATTATCATTAAGTTTAGGGAACTGCAAGGAGTCTAAAAAGAGTTTTGAGTGATTATCTTTAACAGAATTAGAAGAACCTGAATATAACTCAGTGTAAAGAGAGGTGAAAAGTTGAATAATCTCTTCATCAGTATTATATAATCTGTTATTATAAGATAAAGATGTAATATTTGGATTTCTGAAGTTAACTTTAATAATTCTCGCTAACAATTTAGATGGAACCTGGGCCCACTCTGAATATGAAGCAAGTAGCTTTTGTTCAGCTAAGGAGAGGTTATTTTGGTAAGCAGAATTAAATCTTTCTGACAATCAAAAATTTGTTTTTCTAAAGTAGCATCATAGTTCAGACTAAGATGATTTTCCAACGAAGAAATTCTTGATTTTAAGAATTCCTCTTTCTTAAAGTATTGTTTTTTGAAAAAATCAGCTTTACTAATAAATAAACCTCTTAATCTTGCTTTACATGCAGCCCATTGTATGTCATAAGGAATGTCTGATGATTCAAGACTATTCACCATTTCATTTAGGATTTCTGAAGCTTGTTTGCAAATATCTTCATTTGACAATAAGTTATTATTTAAGGTCCACTTATTAAACATAGTTTTATTTTTGATATTGGGTTTTATGTTCAATTTTAGTGAAATTCTTGAGTGATCCGAAAAGAATCTGGGTTCTGTAGTAAAGTCCACAATATATTTTGAAATATAATCTGAAATTAGAAAGAAGTCTAATCTGGACCATGAATGATAGCACTTAGAATAATAAGTATATATATCATTCTTGTTTATATTTTTAACAGTGCGGAGGGTATCTATTAAAATATATTCTGTCATCAAATCATTTATAGCCAGAGTAGATTGAAGATTATAGGTGACAGTGGAGCGGGAACGATCAATTACAGGGTTTATAACTGCATTCCAGTCACCACCCAGTATAATATGATGATCCTTATAGGATGCAAGAATATTGTAAATTTTTAAAATGAACAAATGTTGTGAATTACATGGGCCATATAGATTTAAAATTAATAAGGGTTTGTCCAAACCAGCAATAGAAGCGTAAATAAGCACCACCTCCCTCATCATCAAATTTCTCATCAATAATATTCCCAATGAATTTTTGTTTAATGATTATAGCTACACCTCTGGAGTTAGATGAGTCACCTGAAGCTATAATCTTTTGATCCATTTTTTTAACTCTTTATTCCAATCAGTACGTGAAATATGGGTCTCTTGAATAAAACAAATGTTAGCCTGTGATTTAAAGATCATATGAAATAATAGTGACTTTTTCGCTTTATCTTGAATGCCTCTAACATTCCAAGAATCTAAAATTATGTCAACAGGCATATTCTACAAGTATAATCATTATTGATGCTATAAAAGTGAACTCAAGGTGCAAATCCAACACAACATTAAAAAGAAGAAGAAAAAAAATAAAAGAAAAACAGTCTTTAAGTATTCAAGCAAGTCATCAAATAACATTTGTTGAAAAAAAAAGAAAAAAGTTTTTTTAAGAACCATGAAATGTATAATAATAACCTTTATCCTAACCCTAGTGCCTACCCACCAATCCCCCTGTGATAAAGGAAGAGCAGAAGAACATGAAAAAACATTGTAATTATAGATAATAATAACCTCAAGTTAGAATACAAATTACTCAAAGGAAGCCTAACATAACATAAAGTCCGAGCAATACTACTAAAAATATATACAAAATTAACTAATTTCAAGACGTCCAACATGCTTAATCCCTACTTCTAATACTAATCTAAAGCTCCTATCCTTAAATTGAAATTTATAGTGATTAAATGTATTTCCTCAAGTATTTCAAGAGAAAGGGAAACAAGTAAATAATAAATAAATCACACTCTGCTTAACTAGAACACTCTATCATAAGAAGTAATACAATTAAAACTGAAAGATATGTAAGATAACATATATAAGTATAACAAAACCAACTTGTAACATTATAATATAAGTAAATAAGCATAGCATTACTGAACTAAAGATAATAGTCATGCACTATCTACTGAACCTTCTTTAGTACTTTAGTGATAATTTCATTAATCAACATGACCATTAGTATGATAAAAGCACTAATACCTGTAGAATGAGTATTTAGTTATAGTTCAAATAAAGCAAAAAACAACTACCAAGCAACCATATCTTAAAATGAAAAACAATTCAGTCTGGAGATGCATCTATTAACTAGATAATAATAGTACAGGAACTATTCAAAATGAAATATTATAAGCTGTAAGGTTTTAACACTAGTTAATATACATGAATAAAGTATAATTATATTGTTAAATAGTAACTTAAACAGCATCATATATATTGGACTGAATGTACAACAATGTGCATACATATAATTTTAAATCTACTTTTTGAATATTTTACTAATGACTCTGTTAGGTTATATAGCCATACTATTCTTCTAAGCTATAGATGTAACATAGCAAAACAGCATGAAAAGACAAGGCTTTTAAAGTAAACATTTTGAAAATCTAATTAAAACAGAAACAAGCAAGCTAAATGCAGTAAATCTAAGGGCTTAAATATATACATGTAGATTCAGCTAATCATATTAAAGATAGTTATTTCAAACCTTTCAAATAAGTAAAGGCTTTCTTAAACATAAACTACTAATCATAAATATCATATCCAGCCTCTGAGAAGAGAGAGAGCAGAGAATAGAAAGAACATGAAACTTTCATATGAACAGGTATACTTTGTAACATTTGTCAAATTAAACACTTCAGTATAATATAAAATATTGTATGAAAAAATATTCTGAATAGGAAAATATGTTCATTTCTTTACACATCCTTTAGAATTTTAATATATAAAACTAACCTGTTCATTTGTTTCCAGAAACATTTTCACTCTGCTTTATGAAAGTAGCAGCTTGCTTTGAAGTCATGCAGACACACTAAAAGTCACTGAATATATTATGTGACATGAATCTGTTTAAATTTAAAAAGCAACCTTCATTTATGAAGAGAAAACACTTTAAAGAATAGCCAGATCTATTAAAAAGTTAGTGCTATTGAATACTTGTTGAAAACAAGCAGACTTGTGTATTTGAAACTGTCATTCTTTCCTCACAAATGATGACATCACCATCCATCTCAGAGAGAC
The DNA here is from genome assembly GCF_019279795.1 of Protopterus annectens. Taxonomy (NCBI): domain Eukaryota; kingdom Metazoa; phylum Chordata; order Ceratodontiformes; family Protopteridae; genus Protopterus; species Protopterus annectens. Next base: position 1,534,784,096 of record NC_056746.1, read on the forward strand.
TGTAGTGTGCGCATGTTCATGCAGAGCATCAGCTGGAACTCTGAGGGGAAGATTTTCTTGCTAGAATGTTGAGATGGAATGTTTTTCCCTCCAAAAATCATTTAGCTTACACAGAAGGCTGTAACTCCAAAGCGTGTAGTAAAATTAACATATTATCTATTTACACAGCAAGCATATGTGAGAGAAAGAGAAAAAAGTAAATACAGGAATTTAAATGCTTCTATTAATCCACACAAATCTAACAAGCATATATCCTGTCATTGGACACTGTCACACCAAATCCATCATGTGTAAATTACATGACAAGTTCTTAATGTAATATAATTATGTCACACCAGAATTACAAATCATGTAACACAAATACTGTCATATTAAAGAAAAGAAAAGATCAAACCTTATTGTAGTTCTTAAACAGTAGAATATTAAGATACAGTGTCAGGAAGCTTTTTAAATGTTTTAAGAAAAATGTCTTTTGCATCTTTAGGATCTGAACATACAAATCTTTTGTCATTAGCTGTGGAAGACAAGGTATTAGGATATGCCATTCGAAATCTAATCCCTCTTTTTATCAAGTCAGCACAATAGGGGGCTAGTTTTTGTCTATTTAATTTGATCTGTGCAGGAAGATCTTGGGAAAATGATAGTTTGTGTAGATAAAGTAAAGTACCAAAACACGTAAGAACATCCAATATCCAAGCAGAGCTGCTGTAACAGGAACAAAGCACGTTGGCAATTCTAAAAATCAACAAAGTAGTTTATTAAAAGTAAAAAATGAGCGCTTTCGCGTGGTCCATCCACGCTTCATCAGATAAATTACTTAAGACTGTTCAAAGTTTTTATACAACCGCTCAAACGCGGGAAAGTCTGCTCATTAGTCAATTAGCATCTAAGTGATGCAAAAAACGTTAAAAACACTTAACCATTTGAATACATTTCAAATTCAGACCTTAAGCTTCTGTATAATTTATGCTTTCAAAAAACATATATATGTGTATTTATACAGACATCTGCAATGTTATTACTAAGCAATGAGCAAAATAGAAACATATATTGAGATTAAAACATATATAGCACCTAGTCAACAATTTAGCTCAATAATCAGAACTTTTATGTTTGCACAAATCAAGATATAAAAAATATAATAAAGTTTGTTACTAATATATACAAGTGAGTACTTATAGCCAATCATAGTCATATTTGAGTAAAATTCACTATAAATAATATGAAACCTGTCCATAACTTGTGGGCATAATATTATGGATGTATATATAATGTAGTAAGGTGCATCAAAAGGTGTCATATAAAATCAAATGACATGATATAACTACACTTAACTAAACTTAACTAAGTACATAAGATGTCAAATTTTATCCTTTGGGTATGTATATATATTTTTGTGTTAATGAATTAATAAACACACATCAAATTAAATAGTGAAAAATTAATAAAACCGAATAAGGAATATTATTATTATATACATATATACATAAAAATCTATACTAATAAGTTATAAACTAAAAATAAAATGATAGTTTGTGAGACTTCCATATGAATTGTTTCTTTGTTTTAGCAGTTTCTAGGATCTGGAAAGTGTCTTGAAAGTTTAGTAACTTAGTATAAATTAACCTTGGTGTGGAAGAATCTTGCTTTGTACGCAGTGCTCTGTGTGCTCTCTCTACAATTATAGATTTTGAAGAAGCTTCACAATTTAACAGTGTTTCAAAGATATTTTTAGTCACAGATAACAAGTTTTTATTGTCATAAGATTCAGGTAAACCACGAATAATGATGTTATTTCTTGACTCCTGGCTTCCAGATCCAATATTTTAGCTTGTAAATCTGAAACAGTTTTATCTCTAGATTTAAAGTCACTTTCCAATAAGTCTGTTTTAACCTCCAAAGCTAAGATTTTATTTTCAATAGTAACAATACTATCGTTTATTTGCTTTAAAGATTTACTAAAGTCTGTAAACTGTTCTGAAAAGTTTTGTATAGCACTTTGGATTGGTTTTAATGCTATTTTTAGTTCTTCTAAAAGGAAATTTGAGCCATTTAAATCTTTATTACTTACATTAAAAGTTTCTGTAGGTTGTCTAGATGATTTCAGTCTTTTTGAACCTGAATCTTTTTCAGGAGAGAGCATTGAAGTATATTTGGCTTTTGTAGGCTGAGTCTCCATGGAGTCAGATTTTGTAGCCATGCCCAGAAATGGAATGCAGTTAACAGGATACCAGGAACCAGGAACAGACTGGAGCAGTAGGAGTCCCAGCAGCAGAGAGACCAAGAATGTTCTGAGGTAAAATAAATCCCAGGATAATAATTCCAGAAGAAAAAATAATCCAAATGCGTAGAAAAAGATTTATAAAATCTTTTAGTATAAAAATTTGAGGAAAAAGGTTGATGTAAAGTTGTAAAAAAAAACAAAAGTTAAATAGCTGTGAGGAGCTCAGAGAGTAAGGACTAGACTAGTCGGCAGCCATCTTGGAATCGAGACAAGTGATATGTAAAAAGGCTAACATGGTATGACACTTCTGATATAAATGAGTAGGTTACGAAAGTCAAGTTTTAAAAGGCAGGGGGTTGGAGCAAGTGCAGATCCAGATGAAAGACAGGTAGTCCTGTAAAGAACTTTTAAAAGATGCAAGGTTTTGAATAGATCTAATTGTTAATGGTAGAGCATTCTAGGTATTGGCTGCAGAACATATATAAAGAAGCTGACCGGTAATCAAGTAAAGCTTGTGCACCTGCAAAAGGAGTTGATTTTCAGATGTGAAAGGACTTTTAGGTAGACAGATGCTAAATAATGAGGTGAGGGCAGGACAAGCTAAAGGTCTGTAAATTAATTTATGTGCCGTTATTAGTTGCAGGTAGGATTGATTGGTCTATATTAAAAGACCAAAGAGGTGTTTCAGCGAACACCTCTTGCTCGACACGTAATGAGCAAACACACTAAAGCACAAACGCTCAAAACAGCAGTTTCTTTCCCTGGGAAAGAAACCGCTAGTACAAAGACACACACACACTTTAAAACATAATGTGGGGGGCTTCACCCCCCACACCCCCCCCAACTACGTATACCAACTCCGAGATCGCATTACAATGAGGAAAGGGGCAAACACACAGGGATGGCCAAGTGATTTCTTTCCCAGGGAAAAAAAAAATTGCTGTTTTGAGCGTTCGTGCGTTAGTGAGTTCGCTCATTACGTGTTGACCAAGAGGTGTTCGCTGAAACACCTCTTCGGTCTTTTAATATAGACCCATTGTCAGTGTGGGAGTTCAAGCCACTTAAGGGAAAGTGAAGCTGTACAGTGATGGGTAGCATGTTTAGCATTTGTAGTGAACTTCACAACTTTGTTATAACACATTTCAAGCTTTATTTTTAGGGACGATTGTAGGTTAGTGAGTAGCACCATAAAGGAGAGAGGGAAGTAGATAATGGTAGCAAGTGTTTGTTTAGTAGAGAGGCTATTAAAGTGTTTGTGCTGGTAAAGAATGCCTGGCTTTTGATGTGTTCTGTTAACATTATGTTGTGTGTGCATGTCATATTTTAGCTGTTCATCTATAATTACTCCCAGAAGTTTAGTATAAGAAACAACTTCAATTATTGTATTGCTTTGAGAGAGAATGGTAAACTGGGCCTTGTCTATGAGGGTTTTTTCTTGGGGGGGGTAAATAAAAATAGTTTAGTTTTATTTGGATTAAGTGGCAAAAGATTGTTAGTGAGCCATCTCTATAGAGGTAAAGGCAAGCTGAGTGGTATGTTGCAGGTCAGATCTGGAATCAGCAGAGCAGTTAATAGCAGTCATCTGCATATTGTATTAGAGAGCGCTGACTGAATGAAGACTGGAGACTATTAATAAAGATGCTGAAGAGGAGGGTACCTAATATAGAGCCTTGAGGGACACCAGTAGAGTTGTTAAGGTATGACGAGAAGGATTCCTTCCATTTAACAGCATGTTGTTTGTCTGATAGGTAACTAGAGAACTAGTTAAGGGGGAAGAGAACACCCATTTCTGAGAGCTGATTTAGAAGTAATGGGTGAGAGACTGTATCAAAAGTCTTTGATAAGTCCAGAAATAGGGAATAAACAATTTTGCCTTAGTCTCGGGCTTTGTTGAATATGTTCATGAAAGATATCAGGGCAGTCATTGTACTATGACCTGCTTTGAATCCATGTTGTGTAGGAGATGGAATCTGGTTATTAAAAAGAAAGTTTAGAAGTTGTACATGGATGCATTTCTTAACGATCTTGGAAATGGGGGAGAGAATGGCTACTGGACAGTAGTTGGAGATGTCAGTAGACTTGCTACCTTTATGAAGGGTAGAATAAATGCTTTTTTCCAAATTTTAGGGACATAGGATTGTAGGATGGATCTGTTGACTAGAATACTGATAGGGTAGATGATCGCATCAGCAGCTAGTTTTAGATATTCTGTGGGTAGGTTACTGATTGCATTGGAGCTAGGTTTGAGTTTAAAGAGTCATTTTATGGTAATAGTTGGAATGGGTTTAAGTGTGAATGTGGATGTCTGTTAGGTTGATTTTTCATGAAAATTGAGTGAGGAGGAGAAGGAAGAGTGGGTGGGAGGGGATGGACTTGAGGACTGGTATAATTAGAATTATTTGAGATAGTGTCACATTGAGGTTGAGAAAGGCTGGCGGTGATATTTGACATAGTATTAATAAAGTGAGAGTTAAAGAGATTGGCTGTTTGTGATGGAGTTTTATCTGGACGAGAACATGGATTACTATTAGTGCCCGGATTTAGGAGCAATGTTATGGATGTCCAGAATTTTTGGGGGGTTTGCTTATGTTTGGTTTGAAGCTTTAGACAGTAATCTTTTTTTATCTTTGATTACTTGTCTTTTTACTTGTTTGCAAAGCTGCTTGAATTTCAAAAGGTGTGGAGGATTTTTATTTTTTAGCCACAGATTCCCAGATTTTGTCCCTTTTTTTTTATTTAGTTAGCCATGCGGCATGGTTAGTTTTGATTGTTTTTAGCTGAGGGGGTGCAAGGTTGCCTAGAGTATCTAGAAATATTGCATTAAAGTAATTCACTGCATCATCTGGAAGTAGAGTTTTTAGGATGTTGCATTCATGTTTGTCATTGGATTGGTGAATGTTTGAGATTTGAAGTTGGACAGATTACGTATTTGTTTATAATCCCTCAGAGCCACACGCTCCAGGGATCTAAACCTTGTCATCACAATAAACAAAACATGCTGGAGGGATAGGTTCCTGACCCAGAGACTCTCCAGACTCTGGAATAGATTGCCCATACATGTCAAGCAGAGTGCCTCTTTGGTCCTCTTCAAAAGGAACCTTGACGATTGGATGGGAGAAAGGAAATTCACCCCGGGGATCACGTCAGTCGCCCTGCTAGACAGGGGTCCAGGGAAGTAAATAGTGTGGGAAGAAATAGCCAGGGAATTGTTATGGCTAGGCTTGTATAGGCCCTAGGGCTGATAGCCTAGTACCCAACCTATGATGTTCCTTTTGGAGGGAGGAAGCTGTTCTAAGAACAAAGGCAGGGAGATGATCACTAAGTGCATTTGGGAGAGTCCTGGCTGAGGAGATTTTACTAGAATCAGTAACTAGTATCCAGTCTAGGATGGAGCCATCAGTATTACATCTATTGAATCTAGTTGGAGTGGTGATAAATTGAATGAACTTAAGTAAGTTAATGTTAGAGGATGGGAATTCAGAACAAACGTTTAGCCAATTAATACTCACATCACCCACAATGATGCTTTCATTGTTAATAGTATAGGTGATCCAGGCAAGGATATCTTCTAGAATATATATATTATTGCCAGGGGGTATATAAAAAACTGTGATATGTAAACTTTTGGATTTATTTACTTTTAGGAGAGAGATGACAGTTTCACAGTTAGAGAACTGTGGAATAGTATTAGTGTACGGCTTATGTTGTAGGAGTTAGGGAAAAGGAGAGCAATACCACCCCCATTCCTTTGAAGCCTGTCATATCTAATCATGTTAAAGCCTGGAGGGAGGAATCCAGTGACTTTTACATTAGGTTTGAGCCTGATCAGTGTGGCAGCAATTATGGGTGGTTGATTGAGTGCTATCCAAGCGTGGTAATTTTATTATGAATGCTTTGAAAGTTTAGCGTAACAATATTTAAGGAGTTACAGGAATTACTGTTGCTTTGTAGGGCAGAAGGTTTAGTGGAAATAGGACCTGGATTAGAGTGGATATCACTGCATAGGGGTATGCTAGAAAAGTTTGGATAGTAAAAGAAAGCTAGATGTTTTTTAATCTATTGAAGTAATTCTGTTGGTGAAGGATAATTTATGTTATAGGAAGAATTTTATATTTGATTAAAAGCAGTGTATTTATTTGGAAGCAGCTAAGGGATATAGCTGGGTTGCTGTCTGTAGGGTACAAAATGAAGGATGTGATAGATGTGAGATTTGAGAGAATTTATTATTTATTTTACATTTGTTTACCGGGATAGTCCGACTGGATACATATCCATTTTCAGCAGAGGCTCGGGGAGAAAAGCTCCACTTAGTCAAACATACAAAAGGTTACACAAGAAGTTAGAAAACAAATTAGAATATATAAAAACAAAGTGGTAATAGATATTATGTACATTGGTTTAGTAATGTTCCCTAGTAGGGACTCACAGTTCTCATGAACATAGACAATTACAAGTAAGATTGCAACTCACAGTTAGTCCCTAGTAGGGACTCAAAGTTCTTATGATCAGATGCAATTACAAGTAACATTGGATACATAGCATGTCAGTGTCATTACATGTTAAGGTAATTACTGATTATGCTATGATAATTACTGATTATGCTATTGTTTTGTAACTTAATCCGGGTTGGTATATGGGCATAGCCAGTTCAATTTGAGATACTGGTTGAGGTTTTTTTTTAAGAGACTTTTGGAGGATTGTAGGGTTATATAGTTTGGCAAGGGGATATAGTTGAGTGCTGTGAGATTTAGAAGTAAAAAGAAGGACAGGGTAAAATGAAAAAGAAGTAATAAATGTATTCTGGTTTGAGACATTTCAGGAAGATGTAAAGAAGTGAGTGTAGTAGGGGTTTAGGCTGTGAGATATAGAGAAGTAGAGATTAGAGTGCAAGGGAAATTGTGGAGAAAGTATGGGAAAATGAGATGAATACTAGTAAAGGGAAGTAGAATGTGAATTAGATATAGCATTTGTTAGGGGACTTTAAGGAAGAAAGGATGAATGAATGAGATAAGCAGAAATAGGAAAATGTAAAGTAAGGGAAAAGTTAGTAGTTGGTGAAGCTTTAGTTTCAGAAATGGTCTGACTGGGTTACTGCTAGACTGTGGGTGTAACAAGAAGGAAGTGGAGGTGGGAGGGAGTTAAGGCAGTATATCACTAAAGGGAAGTAGTGTAGGTGAGGTTGAGCAGAGAGGTTGTTGGCTAGGTTGTGACTGGACCATTTGCAAAAGTGGGTGGAGTTATGTAATTTAAGTTTAGGTGAAGTGAGGGTGGTTGGGAATTGGGGATAGGGTAGGGAAACTGAATGGGCTGACCCATGATAGTGGATGTACAAGGAAAATGATCAGTGAAATGGCAGTAAGTTACGTAGGTACTTTGAAGTTAGAGAATCAGCCAACATTGTTTCTAATAAGCATTTTGGTATATGAGTATGCCTAGACCAGTTTCTGTTGTTGAGAAAAAGTAATTTTTTGTTTAAACAGTACCCTTATCAGTTGTAACAAAGAAAGGGGATTTTTATAAACAGAAGCTGAACTAAGAGTGGGGAGGGGGGTCCTCTAGCTGCATGCATTCCTCAGAGCAGGGTAGTATTTTAATTGGAAGTTAGCAACATTATAACAGAAACAATGCTTTTATAAAAATAAGTCCAGCAGAAATAATGTTTAGTTCCCTACTTTGTTGTACTGTAGGTTGGCATGCTAATCAATAGGTAGTTCTTAAAAATATTTCATGGGAAAAATAACTGTTCAGTGGGTTTCCTACTTGGCCAAGGTGTAGAATATAACACGCACATAGGCTGAGGAGGTCAGAGGTTGGTAATTATTTATGATATAGATATCTACTTGTATAGAAACAGGCAAAATAGACTGTAAGGAAAAAGGGAAGTAAAAGCAAAATTAGCAATTAATACAGGGGTCAGCAGAAAGCAGCGGCCGGTATTAGAGAAATATGTTTTACAGATTAAAAGCTGACTGAAGAGTGTAAGTCTATCACAGTTATTTACACATTTGACATTATATTACATATTTGAAGTAGAAACATCATTAAAGGAAAACTCCAACCTAGCACTAAAAAAATTGTTTCTCATACTATCTTTGTTTTCTGACCTATTTTAACACCTCAGAATCACTCTAAGTGCTTTATTTGTAATTTTAGCCTGTTTTCCACCACATGGGTACCATCGAGGCTTGATATATCAACGTGATCTTGTACTCTCTCAACACTTTCTCTTTCCCATAATACTTTGTATGACTTGTGCCAGAGATAAGGAAGTAACTTTCAATTCCCATGCCATTGACATATAATGGGATTTGGGAGAGTCACTGTTATTTTCTTTACCTTCTGTAAAATGACTGCTTCTTTTCTGTCTCTAATCATACTCATTTATGTTTGGCTCAGACCTTATTTTACACTATACTTAGTAGTTATCCAGCTACAGCCAGAAAAGTAAGTAAATTGCAGGTCTTTGTTCAGTGTTTTCTTTTGTAGTTCAAGAGTAATTGAGTCCCCTCCCCCCACACTAATGCAGAAGTGTTGAAACTGTCACTGCACTGAGTGACCCTTGTAGAATCAATTACTCAAGACTACAAAAAAACCCCCTGAACAAAGACCTACAACTTAGTTACTTTTTTGGCTGTGGCTGGATAACTTCTAAGTGTAGTGTAAAATAAGGTCTGCGCCAAACATAAATGAGGGTGATTAGAGACAGAAAAGAAGCAGTCCTTTTACAGAAGGTAAAGAAAATAACAGTGACTCTCCCAAATCCCATTATATTTACTTCCTTATGTCTGGCACAAGTCATACAAAGTATTATGAGAAAGAGAATGGGTTGAGGGACTACAAGATCACGTTGATTCATCAAGTCCCATTGGTAGCCATGTTGTGGAAAACAGGGTAAAATTACAAATAAAGCACTTAGAGTAATTTTGAGGTGTTAAAGGGTCAGGAAACAAATATAGAGTGAAAAACATTTTTTTTTTTGGTTCTAGGGTCTAGTTTTCCTTTAAATTTGCAATATACATTTACCGTTTAGGAGAGATATGGGTGTTATAATAACAGAAATTTTTAAAATACTATTTACAGTGATAATATTACTCAGGTATTAGTGTGTTGGAATATTGTGTTGAATAAAGTACATTATCAGCATAAAAGTTTGTTTCAGTGGAAAACGTTTAGGTGTAGTTATTTAGCCATAAAACCTTATCAGTGTGTTGTGCATCTTGATATTAATGTATTTTGAGATTAGGATGTGTTAACAGTTATGAAAGAGATAGCTATAGTAAGATACAAGGTAAGGCAGAAGAAAATTTGTTTTTTGTGGAAGAGTAGAAAAGGCCTAAAATTCTAGATGGAAGCATGCAATAGAATAGGTCAGTAAAGAGTTAAAATGGCTTGATTAAAGAGGGAAATATTTAGGTAAGCAGTATGAATAAAGTTTTCTCTGAGAGGTGGGTAAAGCCAGATGAGAGAGGAGGATATGTTAGGAAAAACAGCAAAAGTATGGTAATGCCAGTGGAAGTGCAATTGATGAAAGATGAATATTGAGAAACATAAGATCTAATATTGTCATTTTTTCATCTTCTGCTCACATGTTGGTTCGGATTCGAACCCTCGGATCCAACTCGGCTGTTAGCAAGCTCGTGGCAATCAAAAAGCTCTTGGGTACCTTCCCCTTACCCACAACACATCTGTCCCCATTACCTCAGATCCTGTTTGCCACTTTGTGAAGACATGGTCATTCCAGATAGCTCTTGCTGTCAGGTTTTAATTTTTCTTCAAGTTTCTTTAAACTCTTTCATAGTTCTGTAGATTTTAATCATACAAGTGCTTTCTGTCCCTTTCCTAACTGTTGCTGTTTTCCACTGTTGATCACAACTATATTTATTCTTACATTTACTTCTTCCCTTTTTTTTCCGCCAGTAACTGTTTTTTCATAGGTTACTTCCTCCTATTTTACCCTTAAGGTATGTCTTGCCTACTATTTTTAGTAGGTCTTTCCTTTTCCTCTTGCTTTTTTGAAAAAAAAAAAAACTTTCCTCTGGTCTTTTCTATTCTATGAGTGTCTCTGTGTGTGTGTTGTGCCTCTTCACTTTTGTTATAGAGGAGCAGCAAGAAAAAACAGTGGACTTCAAGTGCAGAAAGTGCGGGTATAAGATCCCGTTTAGCGTCTCGCACTCTTTATGTGTATACTGTATTGGCCCTTTGCATTTACAGGAGTGACTGTGCTATATGTCACTCCTTTAATAATCGAGCCCTAATAGACCAAAGGAACAAGCTCATTTTAAGAGGAATATTGCCTTCCGCCTTTGATGAAACCATTTCTGGAGCAACTTCTACCTCTAAAACCAAATCAGCTCTTTCCAGGCCTGCTTCGTCCTTGTCCTCCAAATCTTCAGACAAGGCCAAGAAACGACCTTCGTCATGATGACTAATTTTTTTTTTAAGCTGAAATCTAAGAAAACAAAATCTCCCTTGTGTGGGGAGTCTCAAACCCAATTGGAGCCATCTACTCCGACTGCTATTTCATTGGATCTGGCTTCTTCAGCTCTGACCTCATCTGGCAAGGATGGGTCAGATCCGTTGAGATTGGATCCTGCATTTAGCCCTTTCAAGCCTGTACTGACCTTGCCAAGGACTCAGTACTCTCCATCATATGACTCAATACCTTCAAGGATACCATCCCCTTTCTTTCGAGGCCGAGATCTCCTTCTGCTATGTCCTGTCATTCAACCAGGAGTATTACAAAAGAAGAAGTGGAATGCATGTTGCAGAAGATCTTATGGATGCAGGATATCACTAGGTCCCCATCAACCTCAGCCCTTTTGGCTCCAGGTCTAGCTAAACTATCCACTCCCCCACTTCTTCCTCTTCCTCCAACCTTGGGGCAAGTTTCGGAGCCCATAGATCTGATATGCTTGGTGACTTTGAGTTCAGATCCTAGGATGTTATCTTCCTTGGATCAGACTTTAGCTCAGAGCTTATTGGCCTTTTCGGAGCTGGAGAGCTTTAGGAGTCTTGGGTACACTCTACTTCCAGATCAATGGAGCAGTCGATGGTCCTTGGGGATTTGGCGAAAGTGAGCATGGCTCCGGCTTCGACCCTGGGTGAGCTGTTTGCTGGACTGTGGGGGGGGGGGATCTCCTTCCCAAAAGCATGGCTGCTCAGGTCCGGAGTCCTTGTCCTTCCAGGAGCAGTCAGCCTTTGGCACTTTGGAGAGGGCTATGGCCTCCACTGCACAAACAAAGTCACAAACACCCCCTTGGCTCCATTATCCCAGGCAGATACGCAGTGCTTCTCTTCATCCCATCTTGTTCCACAGGGACAGCTGGAACCTAGGCTCCAAGATACCCGTCAGGGTACCCCCGACTCTTCCATTACCTCTCCAGACTATCCCACTGAGGAGGTTCCTTGGAAGAGGCTATGCAAGAGGAAGCATCTAGACTCCACAGAGGAGTCAGCCACTGAAGACACTGACTTTGATGAAGGTGAGGTTTCCCCATAGTCATCCCCCATGGATGTTTCCTTTGGAGAGATCTGGAAATTCTCAAGCAGAGGGGGTGACTGGAAGTCCAGCAACCCCTCTCCTAAGGAGTCATTGTACCTGGCCACCTTTGGTTCCCATCTGCTACCTCCTGGGTGACTCTGCCCACCGATGAGCTTATAGATCTAATCTCATGGTGGGCGTGGGAGACCCCAGATTCCATCAGACTGGTTCCCCGGATACTGAATAAGATCATAACCACTCCTTCTGATAAAGCTTTCTGGACTAACGGGGTTGCTGTAGATGCTATGGTCATGGCAGCAGTGATCAAGAAAGAACTTTCCAAAGAGAGTTCGACTATCCATCCTCCAAATAAAGATTCAAGGATGATGGATAGATGTGTGAAGTGTGTCCTTTCCTCAGAAACCTTTGCCCTGCAGTCACTGAATTATTTGTCATTTTATCAGGTTACAAATGGATCCGATCAAGGAACTCTCAGATATTATTCAAAGAACAGTAGCTGAGGGAGCTAAGAAAACGTAGCTTCCCAGTTGGCCACCCTGCATTCAACTGCCAACTCTTCCATGAGGCTCATTGCCCATGCTGCCAAAGGAAAGGGCAGAGCAGTGAGTTCCAGCATTTCCATGAGGAGGCATGCTTGGATACGCCTTTATGATTTTGCAGAGCCTTTTAAGTCTTCATACTTTAACAATCCATTTGATGGCATATCTCTTTTTGGGCCCAAAGTCAAGCATACGTTATCCATGTATGAAAAAGATGGTAAAACTCTTTCTACCATGGACATATGTTTTTCAGCTCCTCAGAGACCATATCCCAAAAGTAAGAGTGGTAGCGGGAAAATGTGGTTCAAAAAATCTCAAGGATCTTACCAGGACACACATAGAGAGTTTTCCCCCAGAGGCAGAGGGGTAAACAGCAATGGAAGACATCGTCCTCGCGGCACAGGAGGTCTGTAGAACCAAAGTTCCTGGGAACCATTCTTTTGGAAACCTTTTCACTGCTCCGGTAAGGAGGCCAGATTGTCCACCTCTAGAAGCAATTGAGGATCATCTATCCCTGCACTGGAGAGCCTGGCAGTGCATAACTTCCGATGTATGGGTGCATAGGATAATATCTGGGAGCTACCAAATTCCCTTTTCCCAACAACCTCTTTCCAACAAGAAAATCCCAGACGTTCCACTCAGTCAAAGGGATCAAGCAGTTTCTCAAGTTCTGAATGTGCTAGAAAAAAGAGTCATTCAAGAGGTCACACCCAGATCAGAGAGGATTCGGAACTTACTCAAGGTTCCTTTTAGTTCCAAAGAAAACAGGGGACTGGAGATCAATTCTAAATTTCAGCAATTTGAAGAAATTATTCCATCGCAGCAAGTTCAGAATCGTCATGGTTCAGTCCATGCTTCCTTTCCTGGAAAAGGATGATTGGATGTGCTCTGTAGATCTTCAGAATGCATACTACCACATAAAAATGGACAGGCGCTCCAGAAGATACTTATGCTTCTGGCTGGGAACCAATCATTGCCAGTTCAGAGTGCTGCCCTTTGGTCTCACCACTGCCTCCAGAGTGCTCACCAAATGTATGGCAGTGGTTGCGGCTCGCCTGAGATGACAGGGATTCTGGGTGTTTCTATACTTGGACGACTGGCTCATTTCTGCCCTGACTAGGCATCTACTAGTATACACAAGAGGCTCTGTTCTTCAAGTTTGTTTAGAACTAGGCATAACAATAAATCACTAATAATCTCACCTGGAACCCAGTCAAACAATAGAAGTTCATAGGAGCCCCACTAGATATAAACCTGATGATTGCCAAACTTCCCCCTTCCATAGTATTGACAATCAAGAGGCAGACCGCAAGGTTGATCAGGAACAAAAAATGACTTGCCTGTCATGTTCTTCAGGCCTTATGTTCCATGGCTGCTGCAACTGTGTTAGTCCCACTGGCCAGGTTTCATGTGTGAATTTTGCAATGGCTTCTAGCCTCATAGTGGTCAATAATACATCAACCAATGTCCTATCAAATTCTCATAACAGACATATGCAAAAATGATCTCTCATGGTGGATTCATTCTCAACTGGTGACATAAGGCCGACCCTTTACTCCTCCTCAACCACAGGCTATGGTGACCACGGATGCTTCCCAGATTGGGGGGGGGGCATTGTCTGTGGAAGACTGTTCAAGGTATCTGGTCTGCAGACAAGAGCAAGCTTCACATAAATGTCTTAGAGATGGGGGTGGTACTCTTAGCATTGCAGATATTCCAGGTTGCCCTTCCTCTAGGGATGGCAGTGAGTCAGTCTAACAGCATGTCTTTTGTATGGTATATAAACAAGCAAGGAGGATGAGATCATATCCTGTCTGTTGGGAAGTGTTCAGAGTGTGGCAATGGCGATCTCATCCAACCACTTTCTAATAGCAGCGCATATACTGGGGAGGTCCCTCATCATAGCGGGCAAGCTGAGCAGAGCCATTTCATGCCACATGAGTGGTCTCTCAACCAGAATGTAATGTACAATATTTTCCACACATGAGGCCAGCCTTGATGCAGTCATTTTGCCTCTTCCCTAAATAAAAAGTGCAGAAACTACTTCACCCTGATCCCCCCACAGGGGTAAACCCCTAGGGATGCTTTAATACACGATTGGATAAACTTTTTATATCCAGTGTGTATGTATATATGTTGTTGTTTTTCTTTCGTTTTTTCCCGGTTAGGGGTCGCCACAGCGGAACTCCAGTCCGCTAATGATTGGCAGTAGATTTTTTTATGGGTGCCGAGGTGCCAGCTCGATGCTCAACCTTCAACGAAGGCACGCCCATTCTACGCAAGTCTTTTGAACGCCAGTCGACTGCAGGGAGGACATGCAGACTCTACACAGAAGGTGCTCCAGCCGAGAGGCGAACAGGAGAACCTCTTGCTGTGAGGCAACAACGCTACCGCTGCACCACTGCAGCTTATGTGTATGAATATATGTATGTGTGTGTGTGTGTGTGTGTGTGTGTGTGTGTACATATATATATATATATATATATATATATATATATATATATATATATGTATATATATATATATATATATATATATATATATATATATATATATGTATATATGGGTTCCATATACTAGATTGAATTTTCACTAATTTGAAATAGTGCATGGAATGCTTACTGCAGTGAAAGTGCACTTAATCAAAAGTGCAGTTACACGAAGTTCAATACAACGAACTGGTGTTGTACTGAACTTCTGTTCAGTACTCACGGACCTTAGGGTTAGGGCACGGGTCATAGGGCTATCCCCTTACCATGACCCGTGCCCTAACCCTAAGGTCCATGATGCCTGCAGCGCAGTGAAAGACATAGCAATGTCCTCCACTATGGTGCGATAGTCACGAACCTTAGGGTTAAGGCATGGGTTAGGGTAAGGGGATAGCTTTATTAACTATCCCTTTACCCTAAGGTCCGTGACTATGCACCATAGAGGAGGACATAGCTTGTTTTTATGTCCTCCACTGTGCTACGGTGTTTTCACTGAAGTGCACTTACGCAAAAGTTCACTTTCGTTAAAGTGAACTTTCGCAGAAGTGAGGCTTCCTATTACACGTTCGAAGTAGTGAACTTTCGTTCTTGTAATAGGGATCCATATATATATATATATATATATATATATATATATATATATGTGTGTGTGTGTGTGTGTGTATATATATATATATATATATATATATATATATATATATATATATATATATATATATATAGTTCTACTACAGATGATCAAACATTTAAAACATCGACTTTCATATGGCCGAGACCATAAGATCGATGTTTCAAAAGTTCGAACACCTGAAAAAAAAATAAAACAAAAAAAAAAATTCCTGGACATTTTAGCAGGGGGGCAACACCCCTGCACCCCCCACACCCCCTGCTATTTAAATATACTAACTCCGAGATCGCACTACAGTGAAGAAAATGGAAATTTTCCCGTTCCGCACTTTACAGAGATCTCCGTACAGAACGTTTGAAGTTTTAAAACTTCGATCATATGGTCTCAGCCATATGAAAGTTGAAGTTATCTGTAGGGGACCCATATATATATATATATATATATATATATATATATATATATATATATATATATATATATATATATATATATCTTTTTTCCTTTTTTGTTGTGTAGTTGTTGTGCTCTTGTTATCTGTATGGAAAAGCTCTCGGGCTTAAAAATAATGTGTGACCTTAGGCCATATGTTGCCCAATTCAGACACTCATGCCAAGTGCATCTATTGCCATGGCTGTCCTCATTTGGTGACATCTTATTGCTTATGTGAAGCTTTTGTTTATTGTGTGATAGTGGTTCATCAAAATAAGCTAATTCTGAAAAGGCATCTCCCAGCCCCAGTAGGGGAAGCTGCCTCTCCTGCTTCTTCAGGCACTTCTTCTGTGTCTTCTCTTGTCAAGAAACCAGTTGGGAGGTCTAAAGAAAAGAGTAAAGAGAAAGAAAAGGTCTAAGTTCGGAAAGATGAGATCTCTGGAGAGCACACCTTCTTCAGCTTTAGCATGAAAAGTTACCAAAACGTCACAGCCAGTGCTCTTTGCAGAGCCAGTCCTTATCAAATCTGTCACCCCACCTCCAAGGTTCTCACCGGAGCCAGTTTCCCCTAGGCTTAGTTCTCCTATTTTATAGGAAAAGTATTTTCACCACTCTAGGCCCCCATCTTCTGCCTTGTCATTCCAGTCACTCACATCTTACAGGAGTCTTACTAAAGTAGACATGGACAAATTGGATAGGGGGATTTCTTCAGCCCCAAATCCAGCTGGAGGTCCTTCCGGCTGCAGCCACTACCAGATCAAGGAAAATGGCTCTTTTTATTCCATCACTCAGTTATTGTTCCTTCTCCTGTCTGCCCTTTGACTTTGGAACAACTGGATCCAAGTTACACATGGGACAGGTCAATGCTGGAGCCAAGGATTTGTCCTTCCTTGATATTGATGGATTCTTTGATTCAGTCAACTCCACTAATTCAGAATCTTCTGAATCTCTGGGCCACATAGTCAGTTCCAACTCTGACCAGCTAGGTTTGGAACCAATTCTTTCTCTTGGACCTTCAGCGTTAGATAGTTTGGTTGTGATATCTGCCTTGGATCTTTGCTGAATGGAGTCCCAGCTTGAGCCTCCTCTGAGGGGCTTTGGCTCCTAAGGCTAGGCTTCCTGGATTCATTTTGAGCTCAGCTTTTGAAAGAGTCAACCTCAACCTAGACTTAAGACTTCCCTTTTGAGCTTGAATCCATCCCCCCACCGCAGGATTTCACAAGATCCAGATTTGTCTCTTCTTGTCCCGTTGGGACAACCAGCTACCAGAAGCCTTGAACTAGCTCTAGTAGGAGAACCCATCTTAACTTATGAGTCCTCACTGGAGCAACCCACTGAGGAGGTTCATAGGAAGCATACTTGCATGAGGAGACACCTAGGTTCCCCTCAGGAGTCCATCACTACTGACACTGACTTTTAGGAAAAAGAGGGTTCTCCCCTGAGGACATTTCTTTCTGAGAAGTTCTTGAACTCCTTGAACAGAAAGGGAAATAGTCCAGGAGAAGGTGTTTTGACTGAACCAAACACCCGAACACCTTCTCCAGAAGAGTCAGTGTTCATGAAGGATTTTGGTTCTGGTCTGTCAATGTCTTGGGTAGTCTCACTCACACAGAAGATGGTGAACCTTCTCTCTAAGTGAGCATTAAAGGAGCTGGACACAACTGATACCATCATCCAAAAACCAGATGTATTCCTCATCACCCCTAAAGATTATCCTCATTGGATGAAGGGTCCTACAGTAGATTCTATAGTGGTGGTGGCAGCCACCAAAAAGGAGCTGACTGAAGAAAATTCCACCATCTATCCACTGAACAAAGAGTTTCGTTCATTGGATAGGTTTGGAAAGTGGGTCTTCTAATTTACTTTCTCTGAGAGATCATTGAATTATCTGGCATGTTACCCTTATTCTGAGAGATCTGGCCAAGGAGATTTCCAGCTCTCACCCAGGGACCTTGTCTGTTGATCAGAGGAAATTTGTTGATGTGCAGTTGGCAACCCTTCAGTCTTTGCCCAGTGTCTCTAAGCACCTTATCTCCAATGCGAGGCTGCATCTAGGGCTGCAGGCACTGGCATTTCCATCAGGAGGCATGCTTGGATGCAGCTGTGTGATTTTGTGGAACAATTTTAAGATATCTTTTGTTAACTCCTCTTATGATGGGACAGCACTTTTTGACCCCAAAGTCAAAGAAACATACTCCAGAAGTGAACTTTGCTATAGGGATCAGATATTCCACTTCTCAAAGGAACTTTTTGAGGAATCAGAAAGGAGGTAAGAGGTTTTGGTTTTACAAGTCTCAAGGGTTTACACCTGACACTCCTCCCCCCCCCGTGGCAGAGGGGGAACTCTAATAATGGATATCATCCTTGGGACAGAAGTGGTTTGCAGAACCAAGGCTTCAGGTAGTCCCATGTCCAGTAGGCCTTTCCAGTGCTCTTGAACAGTTGTCCAACTGTCCCTCTCTATAGGTAGACAGAGGGGCAGTGCTTATCCCTCCACCCAACAACATGGACATCAGTCACTCATGACAAATGGGTGCAGAGGATTATAACCAGAGGCTACTTCATCCCTTTCATCTCCCCTCCTATATTCCTGAAAAGACTTCCCAACATACTACCCCCTCAAAGAGAAGCAGCCACTACAGAAATAAGGAAACTGCTAAGCAATCAAGTTATCCAAGAGGTTCCACCACCGACCAGACCAGAGAGGATCTGGAATTTACTCGAGATTCTTTTTAATACAAAAAAAAAAACTGGGACCTAAGGCCAATCTCAGATCTGAGCTGTCTAAACAGATTTGTGAAACAGATACAATTCTGGATGGTGATGGTACAGTCCATTCTTCCTCTGTTGAGGGAGAATGACTGGATATGATCGTTAAACCTCCAGGATCCATACTGCCATATAAAAATGGACAGATGATCCAAGAGTTTCCTTTGCTTCTGGTTGGAAGCCATTCATTTTCATTTCAGAGCCCTGACCTTTGGTCTCACAACAGCCCCCCCCCAGGTTTCAGGAAATGCATGGTGATGCTAGCAGCTCGTATCCGACTGCAGTGGTTCTAGGTGTTCCCTTATTTGGATGACTGGCTTATCACTGCTCCCACCAGGGATCTACTCATTTAAGCCAGAGACTCCTTGCTCCAACCCTTGGGATTATACTGAATCTAATAAAATCTAAGTTTTAGCCAGCACAGTCTTTAGACCTCACTGCGGCACACTTGGACACAAAGCTTCAAATTGCAGAGCTTCCTCAGACAATAATTTCATCCCTTCATCAACAAGCCTTAGCTGTTTTTCCCTGTCAGAAACCACCAGCAAAACTATTATTTTGTCTTCTGGGCTCTATGCAGCCTCAGTTACCTTAGTTCCCCTAGCAAGATACTACATGCATGTTTCTCAGTGGACTCTAATGGTTCACTGCTCGATGAGACAAAAAAATGTCCTTTCAAGTATCCTTGACAAGCATCTGCAGGACTCAGATGCAGTGGTGGTTAGAATCCCCACATGTCTGTCAAGGGTGTCCCTTTCATTCCCTTTCATTCCTCTTTCTCCATGAGCCATAATGACCACAGACACTTTCCTCTTTGGGTAAAGGGACCATTTCCTGAGAAAGACAGTCTTGGAGATGAGAGTGGTTCTGGTAGTGTTGCAGGCCTTTCAGGACTCTCCTCTTGGATGTGATATCTCTCCAGACAGACAACACGTTTGTGGTTTGGTACTTCAACAGATAAGGAGGAACCAAGTCTTATTTTGTTATGAGGCCATGAGGGTATGGCAGTGGGTGATATTTTCTCATTGCTTTCTTTTATAAATGCATATTCCATGAAAATCCAGTACTCTAGTGGACAGGTTGAGCAGATTTATCCTTCTCTCTCATCAGTAGTAGCTGAGCGGATATTCAACCACTGGGGCTGACCTTGCTGCGACCTCTTTGCATCTCCCTACACCACCAAGTGCAGCAAGTTTTTTCCTTTAATCCCCCAGGAGGGAGAGGCAGCAAAGGATGCTCTGATCCACAGTTGGCCTTCAGGACTCTTCTATGCCATTACTTCCACACCTCTGATACCCAGATTTCTACAGAAACCTTTGGAGAAGAAGGTCAGATTCATCCTCAAAGCACCTTATTGGCTTCAACAAGTGTGTTTTCCCCTCCTCTGTTCTCATCTAGTATACCCTCCCTGGATACTGGGCTCGGTTTCAGATCTGTTGTTTCGTCCATCTGGGTTGCCTCACCTGGACATTCAGTCTCCCAAGTTAACCACTTGTTTTCTGCAACTCAAGTGATGATTAGGCAGTCCAGGTTTTCATCTTCAATTGTTCATATTCTGACTTCTTCACAGAAACCTTCAGCTACAAAGATTTTCCATTTGAGTAGCCAAGAACAATCTTGACACTTTTTCAGCCTCTGCTGCTGCAGTTTTCTACAAAATCTTCTTTTCGTGTTGGCAAGAATCACACCCCCATCACATCCCTGAGACTGTGTAAAGCTTTTCTCCGAGGAACTTTTATACAGCCTCCCCCACCACCACTGAAGGATCCACTTCCTCCTTGGGATGTTAAAATTTTACTGCATACCTTGACCATCCCTCCCTTTGAGTCTGCTGATAGGTTGATCTAAAGTTTTTATCATGGAAAACTTTGTTTTTGGTCACAATTACCTCGGTCAGAAGAATTTCTGAGCTTCATGACCTGTCTTTTAAACCTCCCTATCTAATTTTTCATAAGCACAGAGTGTACTTGAGAACCAACCCTTCCTTTTCAAGGAGGCTTTTGTATCATTTATCAATCATTCGATTAATCTTCCAGTGTTTTTCCAAAATTTTTCGAAAAAAGATGAATACAGATTACATTTACTGGATGTTCATCACCAGTTACATTTTTTATTTGCATAGGACAAAACCTCTCTGGAAGACTGACCAGTTGTTTGTAGTGTCCTGTGTCAAAATGAGAAAGGATGTATCTGAGGTGATTCTTTCCCATTGTCTTTCTGAATGTATTTCACGCATGTATAGACAAAGGGTTCTATCACTGCCTAGTGCCTATACCTCCAAAACTCACTGAACTAGATTTGTAGATTCTTCAGCAGCCTTCTTTTCCAGAGAAACTGTTGATGATATTTGTACTGCATCTACCTTGTCTGAGGTCCATACCTTCATTTCACATTACAAGTTGGGCATGCAGTCCAAATCAAATGCATCTTTTAGGTCAGCTGTGCTCTGGAATATCATTCCATAAGAGTACCCATGTGTTAACAGTAGCAGGTGGGCTCTGTCCCATATGTTGAGGAGCAGATGGAAGAGACAATATCAGATATGAAAGTTATGTACTCACTATATCAATAGATTTATGATGTCTGTTTCTGTCCTTCCTCAACTTCCCACCCTCCTTCCCCCTTCCATATGTTCACCACTAATTTTTCTTCTGACCCCTGGACTGATCAGGCTGACATGGCCTTACTTCAAAGAGGTTCTGTTTCAACATCATGTATATCCACTGGTGTCTTACTTCTCCTTTAGATATTGTCATTTTGCCTACTTCTAGATGAGTAAACTTGATCTGAGGTAACTTGTTCTGAGTGATATTGGATAATGGGAGGTGTCTGAGCACTGGATCCAAAGCTTGAATTTGGCTGAAACTGGATCCATCTCAGATCTGAAGACCCATACATCGAAGAATGGAAGCACAAAACACATCTATCATTATGGTGAGTACATGACTTTTGTTTCCCTTCCAGATAAATAACTGAGGAACTGTATAAGGGAGGATTGGGGGAGAATGACAGATGGAAATTCAGCAAGTAATTGTTGGTGTGATACTGTATCAAATGCTTGTGACAGGTCTAAGACCATGGTGGATACATGTCTGCATGTGTTCCTGTACTGGTTAATAGCATTACTAAAATGTATGAGAGTGACTGTTGTACTAAGACTGACTCTAAATCAGTGCTGAGTTTTGGAGAGAAGGTTAATAAAATCACAAAGCCGGCCATCCTAGTGTCAACGTTCCTGTGACATCAAAAATGGATAATGAAGAAATAAACGGAGCTCAGGAATAAACCAAGGCTGAAAACAATAGTCCACATAAAACAGCATGAACTTAAATAGAGCAATTAATCAAACAGGAATGCGAGTAGGCTCCAACATAAAGCTTTAATGGCAAGCGCTTTCACCCTTCTGGGTTTCCTCAGGCCAACATAATTTTTTAAAAAAGGGGACATCATAAATACCTTAATTCATATGACATCATTTCCTGTCATATATAAAAAAGCAATACATTCTTTAAGTAACAATGAAAAGCACATTTATACACAATTTATACAATTATAATTATTAAATATTTATTAAAATCAACCATAAAATAAATATATATGTATATATGTATAAAACCTCATAACATTATTTAATTTTATTTAATTTGTAACCTTCCTTTTAACATGGGTCTCATAGAGTCCTTATCATTGAGACCCAGTTTCTTGTCTGTCCTAAGTCTTATAATCCACTTCACCTCACATTTTTCTGTAAAATTCCTAACATTTCCCCCTCTTTGGCCAGGTATATTAATATATATTACTAAAAATTTAAACACATGATCTTCTGATGTTTCATTAACATGCTTAGAAAGGGCATTCTTACAAGATCTGATCCGGATATTATATAGGTGTTCTCTGATCCTATATTTCAATTTCCTGTCAGTTTTGCCGACAGAATGCCAGACATAGCGTACAGGTAGCCAAATATACAACATGTTCGGAATCAAAATTCATACTTCTGAGAGCTCAGTGGAAGTATAAAGGAAGCACTACTATCTATATAATGGCAAAAATTACATCTATTACAAGGCATAGTAAAAAAACAATTCATATGTGAACTAGTCATCCTATGAACTGATGGATAACACAGAAGTCTCTGTAAATTCATCCTGTTCTTATATGTAAAATGTGATATAGTTCCAACTATATTCTTAACACTTGAATCAACAGTTACAATATCCCAGTGTTTGATAAAAAAATTCTTGATCATATTAACATCTTGTGTATAATACAATACAACGTTCATTTCAGTACATGTTGGGTCACTCAGAGTCATTCTCAATATTAGCTAAAACATTCCTATCCATAAAGAATGGTGCCACTTGATTATTCTTAAGTATATCCAACCCATCTATCCCTTTCAAAAACTCACAGGAAATTGAAGTATAGGATCAGAGTACACCTATACAATATCCGGATCAGATCTTGTAAGAATGCCCTTTCTAAGCATGTTATTGAAACATCAGAAGATCATGTGTTTAAATTTTTAGTAATATATATTAATATACCTGACCAAAGAGGTGGAGATGTTAGGAATTTTTACAGAAAAATGTGAGGTGAAGTCGATTATAAGACTTAGGACAGACAAGGGAACGAGTCTCAATGATAAGGTCTCTATGAAACCCATGTTAAAAGGAAGGAAGTTACAAATTAAATAAAATTAAATAATGTTATGAGATTTTATACATATATATACATATATATTTATTTTATGGTTGATTTTAATAAATGTTTAGTAATTATAATTGTATAAATTATGTATAAATGTGCTTTTGATTGTTACTTAAAGAATGCATTGCTTTTTATATATGACAGGAAATGATGCCATATGAATTAAGGTATTTAAGATGTCCCCTTTTTTAAAAAATTATGTTGGCCTGAGGAAGCCCAGAAGGGTGAAAGCGCTTGCCGTTAAAGCTTTATGTTGGAGCCTACTCGCATTCCTGTTTGATTAATTGCTCTATTTAAGTCCATGCTGTTTTATTTGGAATATTGTTTTCAGCCTTGATTTGTTCCTGAGCTCCGTTTATTTCTTCATTATCCATTTTTGGTGTCACAGGAACGTTAACACCTGCATAGCCGGCTTTGTGGTTTTATTATTTTTTTGTGATATTTGTTAGCTATCCTGGTGACATGGCCGAACAAACTTTGAAATTTACACCCATTGAGCTACCCTACAACCCGATGAATGGTATCACCATTGAGTGGAACCTGAATAGGTTCAGAGAATGTTTTTCCGGCCATGATAATCCTCTCATGGCATATGAAGCCGTTTGTGATGGAACAGAAGGAGCATTTGGAGATCTTGAGACGAATGGCCTATTGGAGCTTTTGGATCAGCTAGAAGTGGACTTTTTAAAGATGAAACGACTACAGACACAACGCCAGCACTTTGAGGTTTGTCTGGCACGCAAACATATACCGAGCGATCTAAGGATCCTTAAAATGCCTACCACAGGCACTGTTTATCCTGAACTCTTATATAAATGGCAACAAATTAACATTGATACCAGTCTACGTTACATGTCTCTACTAAATGAATTCTTTTTACCTGAAGAAACTGCTTGGCGTGAACGCATTTAAGAGCAACAAGACTATATTTTCTCTAAGTTTTCTGGACCTGTTGTAGATAAATTTGTTGAACGACTGTTAGATAATGTATTTTTCTTTGAAAAAAGGCTGCTAAAACAGAAAAAAAGCAAAATATTAAGGGATACAGCCGATTTTAAAAGTGGAAATGTCTTTACTTGGCCTAAGGTTGATAGTAATAACAGGCAGCTTAAACGAAATAATGGTAGTACTAATAATTTGAAAATAAATAGTGGAAACACTCAAAATGCTAACTTTACTGTGAACCCTGATTGTGGTCGTAATAAGGACACAAGGGACACAGGTATTTCTTGTATGGAAATTAGAAACATGGGTGTTAAAACTACAGCATTAGTACACCGAGAAAATGATACCGCCCTTTTGGCTACAGTTACTAATGAATGTAATGTTAGTGTGACTAATAATTGTGTTACCTTAGGGATCGATGGTATTATTATCATTCAGTCTGAAAATACGGACATAGGTCCTTCAGTGAGACAAAAAATGTTTAATCATAGAGAGGATTCAAATTGCAAAGAACCTGCCCCTTTCCCGATCAGCGACTATTGCGGGGATGGCTGGGACAGATCTATGAGCAGGGGAAGGCAGAAGAGGAAAGTTTCAGAAGGAGAACACACAGATCCCACTATCAAGAAGATGTGGGAGAGAACTGCAATACACTAGTATGGAACATTTCTAGTAAAATTTTATCTTGTGATGAATTAGAATTATTGAACAAAGGTCTAACCTTTATCCCATCCATGAAAAGTGATTTAACTGACACAATTGTAGATGCAAAAATGTTTAGTAGGAATTTACAACTGAAACTTGAATTTGGAAATTGTTCCCATTATAGGAAGATACCAACTTTTAAAAAAACAAGTACATATGTTCCAGTTTTACATCCACTAGTTGATGCATTTTTGAAATTGGTGGAAGATGACCTATATAGATATTATAATGATAATAGACATAGAAGATGGTATGGAAATTTGAATGTGAATTTAAGAAGAGCATTAAATGAACTTAGAAAAGATATTACCATATTTATCAGACCTGCCGACAAAGGAGGCCCCGTGGTAGTTATGGATAGAGAGGGTTATGTTAACAGTATGACTGAAATGTTAAATGAAACTACTTTTTATTCTGTTATTAGTTTAAATGATTTAGAGAGATGTATTTTGAATGTATCCCAAATAATATCCAATCTCTTTGCTAGTAGTCTTATAAGTGAAGACCTGTTTAAGTTATTTCAGGTTGAATACTCCCTTCTGCCTATCATACAGGGTTTCCCCAAGGTTCATAAAAATCCCAAACGTCCGCCCATGAGACCGATAGTAGCAGGTCAGGGATGGGCCACTGAACCCATGTCTTTATATGTTGAACATTTCTTGAGACCTGTAGTAAATACGTATAATCACATTTTAAAGGATACTAAACAGTTCCTTATTATGTTATATGAATGTAGTAACAAGTATCCTATTGACTTGACATATTGGTTGGTCACCTTAGATGTTCAATCATTATTCACAGTGATTCCCAACATTGAAGGCCTGGAGAGCATACATATGTGTTTAGGTTCGTATGGTAAGTATTCTCCCCCACAGGTTGAAGTTTTGTGTTCCTTGCTGGAGGCAGTACTTAATAACAATGTGTTTATGTTCAATGGGACAGTATACATACAAAAAGATGGCGTAGCTATGGACACTTCATGTGCCAACTTAGTGATGGCAGATTGGGAGAACCACAAGTTGTTCACTTTATCTAGCTATAAGAAGAATGTTATATTTTATACTCGTTTCGTAGATGACCTCTTTTTTATTTGGACAGGTAATAAGGATGAACTATACACCCTTTTCAATGAGATTAATAGTCTAACATCATACTTTAAGTTTACTGTGAATATGTCACTTACAAATATACCATATTTAGATGTGCATATAGAGAGGTTGGATAATGGTTTACTCAACACAGGTGTTTATAGGAAACCCTGTCATAAAAACGCTTTGCTACATAGGAATAGCATGCATCCTGATTTTGTCTTTCGGAACATAAAGGACAAGCTATGAGGATATCTCGACTTAATTCTGTAATGAAACACATAAAGGTGAATTAGCTGAGTTACAAAATAGACTACTTCACAGGTCATATAGTTTAAAAGAGATTTTGGAAGGGATAGATGAGTTGGATATACTTAGGAATAATCAAGTGGCACCATTCTTTATGGATAGGAATGTTTTAGCTAATTCTGAGAATGACTCTGAGTGACCCAACATGTACCGAAATGAAAGTTGTATTGTATTATACACAAGATATTAATATGATCAAGAATATTTTTATCAAACACTGTGATATTTTAACTGTTGATTCAAGTATTAAGAATATAGTTGGAACTATACCACATTTTACATATAAGAACAGGATGAATTTACAGAGACTTCTGTGTTATCCATCAGTTCATAGGATAACTAGTTCACATATGAATTGTTTTTGTACTATGCCTTGTATTAGATGTAATTTTTGCTGTTATATAGATAATAGTGCTTCCTTTATACATCCGCTGAGCTCTCAGAAGTATGAATTTAAGACCACAGCGACATGTGATTCCGAACATGTTATTTATTTGGCTACCTGTACGCTATGTCCGGCATTCTATGTCGGCAAAACTGACAGGAAATTGAAATATAGGATCAGAGAACACCTATACAATATCCGGATCAGATCTTGTAAGAATGCCCTTTCTAAGCATGTTATTGAAACATCAGAAGATCATGTGTTTAAATTTTTAGTAATATATATTAATATACCTAGCCAAACAGGTGGAGATGTTAGGAATTTTACAGAAAAATGTGAGGTGAAGTGGATTATAAGACTTAGGACAGACAAGAAACTGGGTCTCAATAATAAGGTCTCTGTAAGACCCATGTTAAAAGGAAGGAAGTTACAAATTAAATAAAATTAAATAATGTTATGAGGTTTTATACATATATATTTATTTTATGGTTGATTTTGTTTAGTAATTATAATTGTATAAATTATGTATAAATGTGCTTTTGATTGTTACTTAAAGAATGTATTGCTTTTTTATGTATGACAGGAAATTATGTCATATGAATTAAGGTATTTAAGGTGTCCCCTTTTTTAAAAAATTATGTTGGCCTGAGGAAGCCCAGAAGGGTGAAAGCGCCTGCCATTAAAGCTTTATGTTGGAGTCTACTCGCATTCCTGTTTGATTAATTGCTCTATTTAAGTCCATGCTGTTTTATGTGGAATATTCTTTTCAGCCTTGGTTTGTTCCTGAGCTCCGTTTATTTCTTCATTATCCGTTTTTGGAGAGAAAGTTGTTTACATTAAGGTGCTGTATAGGTTGTGTGTGGATGCATTTTTCAAGGAGAAAGAAAAGCGATATGTCTACAGTCTAGGGGCATGTACTGTAATATTCTCCAGGTATACTGTGCTAATGATAGCAGCAAGGTGTTTTTATTAACTTTGGTTGTGCCACAAACTTGGTTGTATAAGATTTACCTGTCTTGCTTGTTATAGCTTCTGATTATACAAGTTAGCAAATGGTCACTTTGCTGTCAGGAAGATGTTCACCCGTCTTTATTTTGTTAGGTTTATTAGTTAATATCCAATTTAAAGTTGATTGTTGTCTTGTTCTTTTGTGTATTCTAGTTGCAACTGTGGTTAACTGTGTGAACCTAGGATGTTTTATAGACTCAGTTTGGATGTTAGCAGTTGTTAGCTGCCAGTCTATGTTTAAGCCTCCTAGTGTTAGGGTTTCATACTGGGTCTGTTGGGATATCCAGTGGAAAAAAAATTCTGCATTTGTAATGTACCTGGTAAGATATAAATAGGTGTGATGCAAATTGCTTTTCTGTTGTTGATTTTGAGAAAAGTTATCAGGATTTCTGCATTATTAAATTGCGGTGTTACATTTGAAGAAGGGGTTATATTTAGGGAGGTTTTATAGATTATTGCAACACTGCCTGCCTGTTTATGTTTGTCCAATCTGTGTATATTTCTTCCAGAGGGAGAAATTTCAGAGCCAGCTATTTTTTTTTTTAACCAGGTTTTGGTGGATCTGACTGTATTGGGGAATATGTGGCTACATATGTGTAGATGTCTTGGATTTTGTTGCACATGCTTCTAAGTTTCATATTTACGATGAGACGGTCTGTTTTCATTCATAGTTTAGTAGAAGTGATTGTGGTCTTTTGTAGTGGGCTGTTGATATGGTTGTTTGATATAGAATAGGGCCAGGGTTTGGGTGAATGTCTGCACTTTTTTCTTGGTTGACCTTTTATGGAGAAAAGTATGGAACCAGATACAATGACGTTTTTGTTTTAAGGATTTTTGCTCTGATTCCTATAGTTGAAAAGATCTAAAAGGGGTGTTTTGTAGAGGCTAGACACTGTGATGAAAGAGAGGCAGGGTAGATGTCAGTTTTAGGATACAATGCAGAGAGAGTACTGCTTGCTACCAGTGCAGGTCCTCTGTGAGTCATCTTCAGTGAAAATGAAAATAATGCCTAAAAGATGGGTACAGAGTTCCTGGACATACATTAGCTCAGTTTAATACTGTTTGTACTGTATATATTATGCCTTTCATTTGTATAGTAAAATTCTGTACTGTGAACAAATTATCACCTTCTGTTCTGTACAGAACATATCATATCATAGTCAGCTAAGCTATCCAACTAAAGTGGTGCAGCAATTCAGTTCAT
Source organism: Protopterus annectens (assembly GCF_019279795.1). NCBI lineage: Eukaryota > Metazoa > Chordata > Ceratodontiformes > Protopteridae > Protopterus > Protopterus annectens. The sequence goes on from NC_056746.1 coordinate 1,534,813,030, forward strand.
AACAGTGCCGCATCTAAGATGCGCAACCATCTTGTTGGCCAGTAGACTAAACAGTATGAGTTAAATATATGAAATCAGTATCAGTTTTTGCAGTCAGACTTGTACTGCAAATAATTATGCTACTGTTTAAAAATCATTTTTTGTGCTGCTGCTACTTTACTTTACTTACAAACCTTTACTTTATCTATCCACTTTACATAGCCTTCTTCAATCAGTTTATATGCATATACTCTTACTGGTTTCATATGCATTTTTCTTGTATCTACATTCAGTATTACTGTGTATCTATACCTGTGCAGAACATGTTCTTTTTACAAACGGCAGCATCTGTATAGTTAGTATGCTTATTCAGGAGACAGTATTACAACAGACATCAACAATATTTGTATGTTTAATTTACAGGCAAAATCTGGGTATTGTTTATATTACCTAGTTAACTATTAATTTCTGTCCACATCAGTTTAAACTATGCACACATATTACAAAGCACAAACAACATCACATTTGTTTGCTGCAAGATATTTCTGAAGTGTCCACTCTAATTTGAAGCATTTTGTTTTGAAAGCTAAATATATTTTTAGCAGTTTGATGAAGAGAGATGTCTTTTGCATTTTCCCTGTAATAAACTACATATGATTTGACCTGTAGTCCTTTCCCTCTCGTTTTATTATTTTATTGTGTTGTAGATGGTGCTGTGCTGCCCGGTCCAAGATAATGAATGACATTTGTTGTGCCTACTGCAGATCCATTTCTACAAACTTTAGTGTTAAATCTGAGAAACTGCACAGTGCAAGAAACCTGGGATTTTCCTCAGAACAGTCTGCATCTAAATGTTTTAAATTTATCTGCAGTCAGTGTCTTTCAGTTTTTCTGTTTCTTGTTAACAGGTATGTTGCAGAGCTTTCTGGATAGTACCACAGTGAAGAGTTATATTAAAATATGGAGGGTAGTCAGATTAAGGATTCTCATCAAGAAAACTCTCTCTCTTTGAAAATGGTCATTAGAGAAGTGGACTCATACTGACCATTTGTAAGCTATGACTTTCTAATGGCATAGTAGATACAATGAGCAGTACTGCAATTGTAGACTACAAATGAGAACAGCTTCTGAAACAAATTCTTGTTCTGTTTTCAAGCTAGGAACTCTATAAACAAACTTTTTTTACACCAGTGCACAGTGTACAACAGTAGATGTGCTTCTTCTAAAGCCTAATTGTGGAACACATTGTTCAGATGCTTTATCCCTCTTGTGGAAATGGAGATTTGACTATACTTTTTGTCCCTTTTCTCATATTCAGGGGGTTCTAGAGAAAATCCATTATTGATTATCCACAAGGGACATTTTAGCAGTTCTAGCCATAGTTTTCCATGCTGCTGCAGTTGCAATAAGCTTCCATATAGTCACTTCATTTGGAGAAGTGTATACCAGTTCGTTGAGAGTGCATTCACTGAAATTTATTTCATTGCAGAAAATGTCTGAGAATGGCATTTACTGGAAACCAAGTCCACAAAATTAAGATATTAAGGTATTCCAGCTTTCTGAACCCCCTTATGTAGGATGCTGTACCCTTGCACATCCTACTAGCATATAATTCTGTTGCAACATTATGAAGGAAAAGGGCAAAATCCCAATATGGCAGTGAAAGTGAAATTTCAGCAAATGAGTCTTGCATATTCTGAAGGCAAGACAGCTGAAATGGGGGAGCCATCAAACAATTGTAGTACATCCCACCTTGACAAATATCTCCTGGACTCTCCAGTATTACTGGCCTTCCTTCCAAATTTCAGAACATTACAACTGCATGCATGGCTCCTGAAGCTGTAGCTATTTCAAGGTTTACAGTCTGAAACAACCCCCCCTGCCCCCCCCCCCCACACACAAACTTTATTCTTCTTACTCCAGTGTTGTTGTACTTCAAAGAATTATCACTCAGGGAGGCTGAAGGATCAGAGACTCTTGTAATCAGATAAATGCAAGCAATACAGTTTCTCTTGTGTGCCCTATTTTTTAACCATGTTTATTAAATTATCAGTTGAGACACAGGAAAGCATGCATTTATATTAAAGAAGTCAAACATACATTTATATAAAAGAAAACAAACCATGCTAACATGTTCACAGACAAACATTATACACTACAATTACCGTCAATCCCACATTATAGCCATTTATGTCAAGCAAAGTTCTTCATTAGCACTCTTCAAGGAAAAATCTTGATGAGTGGATGGGAAATAGGAAATCCAGCCCGGGGATCACTTCTGTCTCTCTGCTCAACAGTGGCACAGGAAAATAATTTTCTTGGGTGGCGTAAGCCAGGGAACCTTGTTGGCTAGGCCTACGTAGGCCCTCAGGCAGATAGCCTAGTACCTACCTATGAATCTATTACAAGAGTTGCTCAATACATGCCTTTCCTTAAACCTCACTCCTCCTCCAAAACATTATTCTGTAATTCTGTTCCCAAAATTTCCATTCTTTCTATTTAATTTGCTCCTACCCTTTTCCAAAGATCCCACTTCCAGGTCTTTTGTCTCTGTTACAATATTCACCATGTCAAATACAGTTAGTTTACACTTTGATTTCCATTTTTGGCCGCCACCAGAGTTCAGCTTAACAAAGTCTTACTTTGTCTGGACAGTTCAAATTCTGTACCCCAACTCGAAAAATCTTTTCCTTAGTTACACCCATTTGATCACCCAATATTTCTGACAGAGTACTCTGTAGGGAATTTTTAATATTTGCCAACTCATTGCAATCCCAAAACATATGTCCCTAGTTACCCCTTTCTTCCCCATCACACCTCCAACATTTGCCAACTACCCGAGGAAAATTTTGTTTTGAGTCTGCTTGGGGTATTAACACATCCAAGCAAAAATCCTAAATCTTCTAGACATTGTTGCATATTTAGGAGTCATGCATATGTCCTCTTATTGTTTCTTTGTGAATTGCTTATCCGGCACCTCTTCCCAATCTTTTCTAACCTCCTCTAGTTCCTATAGTTATCATGTAAAATGCCCTACTAATTATTCATTTGTGACAGCAGATTGGGTTCTAGAGTAAAGCAAAAACTCTATCAGTGCAGGCCTTTCACTTAGAATTCCCCAATCATTTCTCTTTGCCTATATCAGCCCCTGATAGGAAAACAGTCTCTAGTCTGCAGTCCAAATGTCTTCTTAGCCTCTTCTCATTTTGTTACCTTTCCTTGACTAGTTAATTGCTTCCAGTACCTTGGTTCCTTTACCAGTTTTCCCCAGGAAATTCCAGCTCCCTCTTGTTTATTCTCTGTACTCCCTATTGCAGCCATTCCTATCAGCAGAATCTCCTTTCTCCATTCTTGTGTTGGCTTAATTCTTAAAATACTTTCTGCTACTTTATGAATATAATATTCTGTATGGCTGTTGTTCTCATCATTATCATTACCATCCCTTTCCACTTTGAATTATAGCTTTCTGCTTGTGTTATATGTATGAGCTTTAAATGTAGCTCTAAAATATCTCATCAAATTAGGTAATCCCAAACCACCTTGTTCTGTTGGAAGGATCAACTTATCCTACTTCACCCTTGCCCCTCTTACCCTCCCAGATAAAATCATTCAACCCTTTATTAATTACTATGCACAACTTCTCCTCTGACTGATAAAATATGCCTCTCCTGTGTATAAAACTAAAGGGACAAACATTTTACTGCTTGTATCTTCCTATCCATGTCCATGAACATGAACTTCTAGTTTCTCAGTGTTTGTATTATCTTTGAGTAGTGTCTTCCCACATATCCTTAACTGCAGTAACAGAATCCTTTTTAACCCATACTTCTAAATACTTCATTTTATTGTGTTCCCATATATATGGGTATTGCTAAACCAATTCATGCGTGCGTACATAGTTTACAGCTATAGCCGTTGTTTCGTCTTCAATAATTGTATATTCTGAAAAACATGCCTCAGAATGTTCCACAACACAGAGGTACTCTTTTCTAGCTTTATCAGGTACAAAGTAATATTGTCTGTAAATAAACCAACTTTTCTTGATTACCATAATCTATTAACTTAAAACAAACACCCAAAGCTATGTATATCTGCAAAGAATAAAGTTTAGCCTTCCTGATAGGAACAATTGTCCCAAATCAACAGTTGCTTGCATCCATTGGCATTAATTAACCTAAAATTAAGGTTATCCATGTTAAGATGCATGTTACAGCCTGTGCTCCTGCTTACACTAATTGTTATTTATTATTATCTTTTTCCCTCTCAGATGTGAAAAACAACTTGAATGCTTTCAGAAAACATTAACCTTTAGCCTTAAGAAAAACTACACTGGCTATCTTTAAATACAACTAAATTATACACTTTTCTAATAAATGTAGTATTTAATTACCAGAAAAGCTGCTATCTCTTGTTCACTTCCAATAATTTGTTTAATTTAGTATCTTTATCACATACAACAATCACTGAAAATGATTAATTTATATCATGCAGTTTATATCATAAAATGTTTTACACAAATACTCTTAAGAAGAAAAATTGTTTTCCTTTCAGTTACTTTCCCCTTTATCTCTCTCTTTCTATTTTTTTCTTCCCTTTAGTGTCCTTCTAAACATTAATGACATGGAATGAGGCATATGCCTGTCAGTTCTCCAACAAGTTTAACAAAGTCATCAAAACTCCAGTCTTTCTCTGCCACTTTTTCTTGTAAAGCCATATTTCACAAGTGTCCTTGATGCTTTATAGTCTCACATTTATTCACCAGTTTCAGTGTTGCTAATCTTCTTCCTGTTTATCTCATTTTTCCAGCCACAAACTCCAGTTCAATTCCAAGGTCCTTCCAGTTCTTCTTGTCATCTCCTTTTTTTCTGCCTCTTAAGCATTATCCTTTGGAACATTGGAAACAGTTTCACTGGCAAAGTCTCTGTATGAACCTTACCACCAGAAGAATGAGAAGCAGAGTCCCCTTCTGTTTGATGTCTCACCCCTTGTTGGCCAAACTTTTGTATTTCTCAATTGGCCTGTTTTGCATTAAAAATTACTTTGATGCTCCATGAAAAAAATATTCTGAATAAAGCTGAATGCAGCAGCTTGAATTTTATACCTGCTTCTCAACTGCCCCTGATTGCTAGGATAAATATGTCTCCCTTCTGCCTGATATACAGTGAATAATCATTTTTACAAACACTCTGCTGTCTCCAGTTGTTAATACTTTGTCTATCTGTCACAGTTTTGTCAGGATCAGCTCTTTCTGCGGGTATAATTGCATCTTTGCTAACATAGATCTTGGCTGCTTTCTTGTGGTCAGGTTTGGAGCAAACAGATACTGCAACTTTTCAATTATTAAATCCTGTGTAGTATACTGGTATAATTACTTATTTGTGCTTTCATAAAATTAATACAGTCTTTTCCCTCCAGTTTCTCTGGTACAGCAGAAAATCTCAGGTTTTCTCTGCGTGCTCTGTCCTCTAACTACCATTTTTTGAAAGAACTCTTCTTGAGCAGTGTCATACTCAGTCATATCTTCATTTTGACCTCTCTTTTTTGCTATTTTATCAGTTCATCTAAATAGCTGTTTAATGCCTTCTTCCATTTTTTTCAGCCTTTTTTTAACAAGAAACATTGTTATTAAATTAGCACTTATAACATATAAATTAAAACAAACCATATTGACATAATCCTAGTTGTGCACATTATACAGTGTTTATAACGTACCCAGTCATTGTCAGTCAAACATTACATAGCTCATTCAAATCCTGCCTTCTTTTAAACATCATTCCTCCCCTGCATGTATTGTTCCCACAATTCCCAATTTTTTTTCCATGTAATTTGCTCCTACCCTTTTCTAAATATCCTAATTCTAGTTGTTTTATCTCTGTTACTATGTTCACTACTTCTAGTACAGTTGGTTTAGGCTTTGATTCCCATTTTCTAATAATTGCATTTTTGGGGGGAGCTACCATAATTACACACAGCAAGGCTTTACTATGTCTCTGCAATTCCAGTTCTCTATCATAACTCAGAAAAAAACATTTCCCTAGATACACCAATTTGCTTACCCAGTATCTCCAGTAGAGTAGTCTGCAGGGAATATTAAAAGTCTGGCAACTCATTCCACTCCCAGAAAGTATTTTCCCAATTACCTTTTCTTTCTCATCACACCTCCAACATTTGCTGTCTACCTGAGGAAAAATTCTCTAGCGTCTACTTGGGGTATGACAATACCTGTATAAACATTTCCAAGCAGAAATCCTAAATCTTCTAGATTTTAATACCTGTGTAAACATTTCCAAGAAAAAAATCCTAAGTCTTCTAGATTTTGTTGCATGTTTGGGAGACATACATATATCCTCCATTGTTTCTTTGTGAATTGCTTATCAAGTCTGTCTTCCCAGTCCTTTCTAACCTCATCTGACCGATTCTTATAGTTATTATGCAATGTTTTATATGGTCTACTAATTATTCCTTTTTAAACGGCAGCTTCTGTTCTAGATTCTGCTAAAAACTCTACCAGTACTGGTCTTTCATTTAGGACCCCTTATTTCTTTCTCATTGCCTGTATCAGTTCTTGGTGAGGAAGCCAATCTGTAACCTACAGTCCAAGTAAATTCTTGGTGTCTTCTCATTCTGTTACCTTTCCCTGTCTAGTTATTTGTTCCCAATACCTTGGTTCCATTGCCAGTTTTTGCCAATAAATTCCACCCCTCTTGCTTACTGTCTGTATCCCTAAATGGAGTCATCCATATCAGCAGAATCTCCTTTCTCCATTCCCTTGTTGGCTTAGTTCTTAGAATACTTTTTTCTAATTTATGAATATAATATTCTGTATGAGTATTGTTATTCTCCTTAAAGATCTGTACCCAAAATCCCAGTATCTCCTCTTTCTTGACATTCCCCCTGTTTCATCGTCATCCCTTTCCACTTTGAATTCTAGATTTCTGCTTGTGCTATGTATAGCAGCCTTAGCTGTGTAGCTCTGAAATACCCCTTCAAATAAGATAATCCCAATTTGCCATGTTCTATTGGAAGAATCATCGTATCCCACTTAACTTTTGCCACCTTCCTCTCCCAGATAAAATCCTTCAACTCTTTATTAATTGCTATCCACAACTTCTCTGGTTGCTAAAAATATGTCTGACCTGTGTATATGACTAAAGGGACTAAAACATTTTAACTGCTTGTATCTTACTATCCATATCCATGTAACAAAACTTTCAATTTCTCAGTTTTTGTACTATCTTTTGTTTAGTATCTTCCCACATATCCTTAGCTGCCACACCAGAAGCATTTTTAATCCATACTCCTAAGTACTTCATTTTATAATGTCGCCCATAAACATGGATATTGCTGAACACATTTGTGTGTGGTTACATAATTTACAACTGTTGCCTTTGTTTGAGCTCCATTAATTTTGTATCCTGAAAAGATTTGCATCTATCTCAAAATGGAAGCAGAAATGTTCTTTTCTGGTTTTGTCAGGCATAAAATAACTTCATCCTTAAAGAGAGACAGCTTTTCTTGACTACCATGCCAGTTATATCCTTGAATTTCTGAGTCCTTTATTTTCTTTGCAAGTGGTTCTAAATATAATACAAATAACAAATGGGAAAGAGGATACCCCTACCTGGTCCTGTGCTCAAACAGAAATGATCATTGAGGAACCATTTTTTCCAGAGTTTTGTTATTTGAGTTGATATACTCCTTCAGTATTTCATTTATTTCTTTCAGGCTCTCTAAGTTTCTTTTTTGCTGACATCCAGGCAGTATACTTACTAACCAGTAACTGAATTTTACTAAAACATGCAAAATTACTGGCCCTTCTTGATCATTTTCTTTTGTCATACTGGGAGAGTTGAAATTAAGCTGTTGATCAGTGTGCAGCCATCTTTGAAAGGCTTCTTCTCGTGTGTCTTCAGAGAGAAAAATATCATGAGCACTTCACTTAAATACTTGCGCTTTTATGCTCGAACAAGTGTGATACTTGCATGAATGGTCCAAACAATTGACAATAAACTTCCAAAGACATTAATTAATGACTTTAGACTTCATAAATATAGAGCCTTTTTTTTGCCTTTCTAACTTGAGTTGAGGCTGGAAAAGGGTCCTTAAGTAGCAGTTTACATCATCTGTTAGTAAATAATCAAAAAATCCAACTGTTGCTTAGATCTGAATTTTGAGTTGGAAAGGTAGGCACATAAGCCTTCTGAGTTTTTGCAATTAGTATTTTTTTCTCTTGAAAGTCCTTATTTCTCATGGCACTATACCACAAAAAGGAAGACAAAGTGTCATACAAAGCCAAAAACACGATCCTTCAGCACTTAGAATGTCATCAAGTAAGCACAAGCAGGCAAATCTTCACGAAACAGTTTTAATCCAGCAATAAAGGCTCTCCTAAAAACATTAACGATAGCAGCATCCACAATACGTTTTCGTCACCTACTTCATCAGATCTGATGAAGTAAGTGACGAAAACGTATTGTGGATGCTGCTATCGTTAATGTTTTTAGGAGAGCCTTTATTGCTGGATTAAAACTGTTTTGTGAAGATTTGCCTGCTTGTGCTTACTTGGTGACATTCTAAGTGCTGAAGGATCGTGTATTTCTCATGCCAGTTATATCAGTGAGAAGTATTTTGGAGCTTCAAGCTTTATGATGAAAAAAGGTGTTAAACGTAAGGACAGGGTGTATCAGAACAAGTCCTACATTTCTTAATAAAATATTCTGTGAATATACAGTCAACCATACTATTCACCTTCCTGTTTTGTTTTCCTTTGTAAATATTAGGGGGAGTTTACACTTGGATGAAAACATTGGAGATTAAGAGGGCATTCAAGTATTATGTCTCAGGTTAATTTCTCCAAGTCTTTTGGGTTTCTAATACCATGACATGAATAGAATCCATTCCTAAGTCAAAATATGATTAAAGTTTGTGAGATTAGGATTGCTTCAGTCTTTGATGTTAGCCAAAAGTTTATATCATATGGGATCACGCAGCACCCACAATATTCCCAGAATTGACTCCTCCTGCAATTCATATGGGAGTTACATGTATCGGTAGCATATCTAAATATGACTGTAAATTCCTTCTTATGAGATCCATGTCTGGGTATCTCTCTTCCACATTGCCCCCGTTCATAGCTCTCAACTTCTTAGCACAAAAAATCTGGACAAACACAAAAATGATGGGGGGACAAATTTTAATTATTATTCTTATAAACTTAAAAAGTTGCTAGAATAAAAGTGTTACTGTACATTTTCTGAAGTATGTGTAGGCTGAAACTCAAATATCTGCCATTATTTAGGGAATTCAGTCCTCATCAATTTACCACAAAAATCCAGAAAACTTCAAATTTAATGAGGAACAGATCAAAAACACGAGGCAAAAATCTGGACATTCTGCGAAAATCTGGACAGTTTAGAGTTATGCCCTCGTTTCTGCCTGCAAATCCTGGTAATTTATGACTTTGTGCCTCTCTTTATATGACACTAATTACTGGGTATAGCAATTTCAGTGAATAAGGTTACTTTTGTCTTCTTTTCATGGACTGCTATATCTGATTTACTCTCAGCCATTTTTTGAACTGTTGGTAATGCGTGATCCCTGGTGATATAAACTTTGCCATTCTCTATAATGCTTTGTGGCTCATGTTTTCAATGCTTCTAAGCTACTTCATTATTGTAATGTTTGCACAATCCCCAATGCGGCAGTAATGCCACATTATTATGCCTTTCAGTATACATGCCCTCTGCCATTAGTGTATCTCTCCCAGCAACAAGATGTGCAACTGTTTCCAGTTCTGTTTTACAGAACCTGCATTTGTCTGTTTTTCCCACATGTTCAGTGGACTTCATAAACCAATGTGTACTTAAACTATCCTGGACTGTTAGTATTAACCTGTCATCTTTTGGGTTAAATTCACCTCTCCTTAACTTTTCCTGCATCAGATCCTGATTGACATGAGGTTATTCCAGGAGTTTTCTCTGTTTGGAGATATTTATGCCTTTTCCACATTTCTTGTCTTCTAATGTCATCTGATCATACTCCTCATATTCTTTGTTTTTTTTTTTTTTTTTGCACATTCATTTGCTGCCTTATTTTTGTCTACTTCTGGCTTGATTTCCATTCCCACTTGCCACTGATATGCTTTCTCTAAACTAAGCAGGGAAGTCATCTTAGACTTGTTCGCCTCATGTTTTAAAACTTCCATTATGTTTGGATCTGATGTGATCAGCAGTTCTGTGATTGCAGACCTATACATCTATATTAATTTCAAGGAGGCCCATACCTCCAGAATGAGGAATATATAATCTCGGTATACACATATTTTTTTTTATATCTCATTTGATAAGTGTGAAGCAGGAAGAGCACATTGGTTTATAGCTTGGACTTTTTTCCCTGATGTTCGGGTTGTTTTCAGTATTAATTTTAGTCTGACAAAATATTCCTTACTGAGATTTGTTCACATTTCCTCATGCTTTATTGTCAATCCTTCAATTCCTAAATATTTATACAGTCCCTCTTGCTCAAGTTCCTTTATATCATATTCCTGTGCCAGACTGATTTTCTTGGTGCCGCAACTTTTCTGCTTTAAATGTTGCTGTTGCACATTTATCAAGACTAAATGACATTCTTATATCATCTGAGAAAGATTTGATCACTTGCCTTTGTACTTTCAACTGTACAATTTTAAATCATCCACAAAAATATGAGAATTTTTACACTTTGTTTTTTTCTGAGAGCCAAAATATAAGCATGACCTAATCTGTTAAGTAGACAGCTTAATAGGTTAAGGGCAAGACAAAAGAACGGTGGTGACAAAAAGTCAGCCTGGAACATACCCCTGTGAATTTTTAGCCCTGGGATAATCATTTGTCCTTTGTAATGGCTAAGCTGCAAAGTGGTTTACCGCTGTTTCATGGTCACTGTAATGTAATTGATCAATGTAGGGTATATCTTATAAATTTGTAAGCACTTCTTTATCTATGAATGTGGGATGCCGTCAAATGTTTTTTTGTAATCTGTCCATGGCTTACATAGATTCCTTCCTTTTTTACAATTCTCCATTATGATTTTATTTAACAACAAATGATCCCTTGTTCCATTTTACTTTCTTTTGTTAACCTTCTGTCATGATTGAGTTTTCTTCTAAATGACTATAAACTCTGTCTGTATCAATTCCGGTATATAGTTTATACATTGTTTGAAGACAAATTATTGGTCTGTAGTTTTTAGGATATTTTGCATGTTCACCCTTAAGGAGGAGGAGTATTTTTCCTCTTGATAACCAGGTTAGAGTCTGTTTGGGATGCACATATAAGTAGTTCTTACTCAAGGCTAAATCTTTATATTTAGAAAGTCTAAGCAAAACAGACAGGGCATTTTACTGAAAAGTAGACAAAATTGAACTGAGTTTTTTTTTGGGGGGGGGGGGGCAGAACAGGTAGAGCTCCATCTAAGGCAGCTGTAATTCCGGAACTTAAACATGTACAAATTCATTAAAGTGCCTAGCATGAGCCATATGTTTCGTTATAGAAAGGCTTTTCTCCAACAACATGCCCATTTGAGATTCAGAGACATGTTAGCCGCAATGAGGTAAGACATCATTATCAGCTAATTTGCATGTCTCTGAATCACATTTACTAACACTATGTACATATTATTGCTCATCTCCATGTTGTGGTAGTAACCTGCATCTCCCCCCCCCCCCATTCATTGTGCCTCACACACATAAGTACACACACACACTCACTCACACCAGAGTCCCTACCATATCTGCCTTCCCATGGTTCCCTCCACTCCAGTTGGAGTGCCATATGGCATATATCTATTAGGCCATGGTAGTCTACTGTATCTCACCGTCTTCCAATCCCCATGCTGTCGTTGGTGCTGGTACGGCACTTTAATCCATGAGTCATCCATGGTTTTCTATGGTTCTCCTCACCCCCCTCCCAATCCCTGTTATGATGTTGGTGCAGTTATGGCAGTTAACATTTTATGTTATCCCTGGTGTCCAGTGTTTCCTCTCAGTGCTTGTATGACACTTTTTATGTTGTCATTGGTGTCCAGTAGTTCCCACATCCTGATCCCCATACTGTTGTTGGTGCCATTACAGCACATTAAAGAGTAGCTCCTGGTATCTAGTGCATTCTTCCACCCCTGATCCCAGTACTGCTGTTGGTACCAATATGGCACTATAAGAGTAATCTTTGGTGGCTAGTGGTTCTCCCCACCATGTTCATGTTAGGCTGTTGAACACTGCCTTTTGGTTATGTTAAGTACTGTGATGTGGTGGGGATGGCCATGTAGATGCCTCCTTGGAATGGAGGTGATTCTGGGAAAGAGCACGTGGCCAATTAGCATACCACCCCCCCAGAATGCCTCATTAGCATTTAGCACCAGGGCCAGCCCTTCCTGGTGCTACTTGTCTTCTTGTTAGAGTACCATGCATCACCATATAGTGGTGGTTTCTAAATCAGGAAGGGTTACCGCAATGTGTACAGGGAAGTATATGCACCACGGTACCTTAACAAATGCCACCCATTATTTCCCAAGGCAGAGTGTATTTAGAATAGCAAGTCCCATCAGGGATTATTCATTGACATGTTAGCCACAATGAGGTAAGACCATATAGTCTAAAGTAGAAGAATAATTCATTGTTGTCTCACTTTCTGCTCTTGGAGGGGAGGAATGCTGGTGTGAAATGATCCTTCTAGCTCAGCTTGAATATGAACTTTCACTTATTGTAGATTCTTAAGTCTTAACAGAAAAAAGAATACTACTTCCAAAAGAATTTGCAGGTTCATTTGACTTCCAGCAAGCAAGAACAGCACTCCTCAATCTTATGCAAAGCCTGCTGGTTTTTAGTCGAGCAATGAGCTGATCTTTTACTAGGCTCATAACTGTTAAACTACTGAAACTCAAAAAGTTCTCATTCCTAACAAGAAGTTTCTCAATAAGAGCAGTAGAGTACAATATTCATTCCCTTCCTGTTAATGTCCCGTATCTTAGGATACTTCAAAAACAGCCTGTATTGGTGTGACTGCAATGTTCAAGTTTTAACACCCACGTTATTGGAATCCCTACATTCAAAACTAAGAATCTAATCAACTACTCAGCACTCTGAACCCTGTTGAAATAAAAACATACTGAATAAGCCCATTGTAAGTGCTACAGTCATGGGTCACATAAATTGCATAGCCCCTTCTAACTCCTAGTAAGTGGACACCACTCAACTGCTACGCATTATTTAAGAACTTGTTTTCACTTTCATGTACTTTACTATTAGTCATTATATACTACATTGTTTTCATTTTTATTTACTTTCAACATCAGCACTATCTTGTACTTTATTGAATGAAAATCTAGATTTATTTAGTACTATAGATTTTCACAGTGTGATGACACTCTCACTTTGTGCAAGTACTGTTTCTTAAATCATTATTTGTAAGCAAATATACATTATTATATGATGCATTGCACCTTCTGTATTGCCATTTGTGATGTGTTTACAAACCATATATCTTTTTATTTTGCACTTGGGCCGTGACTGAAATCTGTCCTTTGAGATTAGTACATTACCACAATTAACAAACTCTAACAAATAAATGAATGTGTGAATGATTTTCTTGTTTTTCCATTTGAGTGCTACAGAATAGTGATGTGCTACCTGAGAGCCAAAGAAGGATAGCTTAACTGCATAGCATATAACATAACTTTAGACCTTCAAGGGAAATCAGTCAACAGGGTAGCAGCTTCCCCCCCCCGATGGATTCTTCTCGTCTCTATTTATATGGTTTCAGATTTCAAGTATAGAGCTGGATAGGAATATTCCACCACACTGTTCTTTTTTGTGGGAAAGAATTAAAGAGGGTATTTTTCACTTTTCAAAGGCAGTCCTCCATATTGGTGATGAATGGTGGAATTTCATGGAAGGAAAGTCAGACCCTCCAGAAGACTTGTATAAAAAAATTGCAACTTCCCTTCTTGGATGTAGCAGCCTTGGCAATCTGGAGTTATGGTAGACAGTATTTAAGTAATGTTTTCTTTCCTTTCAATTTTGACATCTCACTCTCAGTTGGAATCCTGATAATTTTTTATTTATTTTTTAAGGAGATAAAAGGACTGGACAACAAAGGCCACTTTTAACTTGTGACCTACACTTTACATCCAAGTTCTTGCTAGTTCTTAATCTTTCTAAATCCTAGATGATGTGGGTTCCTACTTTTGTAAGATTAAGGTTGTCTGTAAGTACAGTTTTTCATATCTTTACTAATCCACTAATTTTACATTTAACCCATAATTATCATTGCCGCATCCTCCTTTAGGGTGTCTGTTTTTCTGTCTCTCTATTTTCTCTCCCTCTGTTCTGCTATTTCTTCAGTGATTTCCTAATAGTGCATTTGGCTTTTTTCAGCATGGCCTGCTCCCTCTTTTCCAGGATGAATATTAAAGTGAAGAGTTCCTTCAGTATTTCAGTTCTTTCCAGCAAGCTCAGCCCTTATTCTCTGCTGAAGAAAGCAGGCCTTAGTCCTACCATTATAGAGCTAAATCAGAGATGGCCTTCCAGTTCCATTCTGTCTTAACTTGTCACTCATTTAGAGAATGTTCAAGGTCACGTATGCCTTCCTGTTTGTTAGATGATGATAAGTCTAGAAGGGGCTAATCATTGGTTGCTCCCTTTGGAGAGGTGGACTTATCTTGGAGTGTGAGCACTTGCATTCATCTGGTCAGTCTTCAAAAGCATGCAAGTCAACAGCCTGACCCAGTAAGTAAACCCTTGAATTACATACATGTAGCTTACTAGTTGCACTCAGGACTGACAGCTCTTCTTTCTAGGTCTCCCCTGGCTTAGCAGACTTAAATATCTTAGTTTTGTAGAGTTCACCTAATCTTCCTGAGCCAAGACTTGTTTAGACTGCAGAAGTCCTCCATTTGAATGCACCCATAGTGAACAATATGTGATGCCATCACCAGGCCCTTCCCAGGACTTTCAGCTTCTCAGTTCACTTTTCGCTTGTGTGCCTCCAAATGCTGACTTGCTGCTGTTTACTACCTATGGGTTGGGGAACTCCAGTGTGCTTGACCTCCTATGGTAAGTATGGGGATTTAGGTGGTACTGTCTTTGAAACACATAAGGACATTGAGTCCAACTCATGGGGGGTTCTTCCTTCTTCCATGATCTGGGGATCTAGATGGCACTGTCTCTGAAACACATAAGGATATTGAGTCCAAATCATGGGAGGGTCCTTCCTTCTTCCATGATCTGGGGATCTAGGTGGGTCTGTCTCTGAAACACATACGGACATTGAGTCCAACTCATATGAGGGTCCTTCCTTCTTCCGTGATCTGGAGATCTAGGTGGTACTGTCTGTGAAACACATAATGACATTGAGTCCAACTCATGGGGGGGTCCCTCCTTCTTCTATGAGCTGGCCTATGGCCTTCATGCTTTCACCTGATATACCTTAGTTAATTTTTGGAGAATAAGCTGGAAGAGGTTGCCCCCCATATAGAGACTGTTATTATCAACAGTGCCATCTCTGTAACCCAAAAGCACATGGATTCTGCTGTTGGTGCCTTTGTGAAATTAGATGCTCCTTATAAGCCCCTTGCTAAATGGATTGCGATCCACAGCAGACATTCTTGAACATACTACTTCTTGATTTCTTTAGGCCAGCACAGGGCTTCCTGTCCTTACTTATCTTAGTGAAATCTTTAAAGTTGTTCCTTCTCTCTGAAATAAGTGCACTCAGTTAGTTTTGTCCCAGACTTCATCTGAATGAAACAAAGTCTGAAACTTCAGTAGGATGCAAGACATACTTTTTTGTTTCCTGGAGGTAAGCCCCCTACTTTAAACCCCTTTACTCTTATGTACTAAAGCAATGATTGTACGACCATAAATTTAAAAAAAAAGCTTGAAAGCTTTGATTGACTGCTAGTGCACAAATAGAAACAATGCCGGCAATGATTCCATGTGGTGAACAGAGATCAACAAGTTGCATATTAAGGAATTGTACTTGATGAATTAAAACCTCATCCGCAATACACATGAAGAACACTAGATACACCCTCTGAGATATACCTTAAGGTGCCCTTTTTCCCCCTCCTTTGCACCTTCACTAATTCCTGTTTCATTCATGCTTTTGCAGATCTCACTTCCTTCATTGCTGCTTTGCCTAACTCATTGTAGACTGCCTCCTCTTAATGTTCCTGTTTTCCACCTGTATTATACATTGTTGTGCTCTAAGCACTATTCTCACTTCCTTGCATAGCCACATGTGGACTTCTGCTCTTCTTGACTTCTGTCGTTTTCTCAGTTTGGCATCCATAACCCTCAGGAATCTGTTTTTGACCTGCATCCAAAGTGCATTCATCCGTTCACTTTTCATCTAGTCACCAAGCTCCTCTTACACTTTTTTCAGTAGCTCTCCATAGTTTACTCCTCTGTGCACCATACCAACTTCTTTGTCCTTGATGTCCTTGTGTTCCATCAACCCTAAACCACACAGTAACATGGTCATTGTTGGCAATATCTGTTTTCATATAAACATCCATGACTTCTTCAGTTTTAATTAGTATCAAATCTATGATACTATTGGTTTTGAACCATTCCCCTGACAGCTGATTAAATTCTTCTTGATCAAGACTTCAGTTACCTTTCTCTCCACCACTACCCTCAAGACTGGGACTGCCCAGTCTGTCTGTGGCAGATTTAGGTCTTTAGTCACTATGGCTGCCCTTATTCTTAAATTCTATTCTGCGGTCATTCATCATCTTTTCAGGACATGTGAAGCGGCTGGAAAGGTGTCTTTCCATTTGCCTTTACTTCCATGTTTTTCCACCTTAATTATCAGGGCACTTATTAAGTGGATATTTTTTTTCTTTATTGATATCTTGCCACCCTTACCCCTATCTGTCTCTTCTGTCTGATCTTCCTGTACAGCTTATATCCTGAACAGTTATGTCCCATACCCTCTTCGCACTGAACTGCCTCCTGTTATACCTACCATATCTACATTACTGTAGCACAACAGTGCTTGCATTTTTCCCATTTTCCCAGACTCTTTTCACTGCATAATGTCACTGCAGATTCCCAGTTTGAATCTTTTCATTGTTTGTTCCACAGTGTGTTTTGTTATACCTCAATTAAATATTGCCACTTCTACTTATGTTACTTTTCCTGACCCGTCTTTTCACACTGAATCCAGGAACCACCATATCCCAGTCTCTGTCAAGAAACATTACTTGTAGAGGACTTCTAGAGTAAGTCCAACAAATAAGATCATTGTTTTCAAATTATATTTGGCTCAGCTGCCTGGTTTACAATATTGCTATAGTTCAGGCATAAGCAGGAGGTATTTAAATAACTTAAAATAATAACAAATAAGCAACAACTTAGATTCAGGTAGTATTTTTATCTTGTAATAAGAAGTTGCTGCCTGAAGCCTGATTGTCCTTTATTTATATAAAGGAAATGTAACTATTGAGCCCCACAACAATGTTATGAATGATTGTATTGTCCATCTTTCTTTTGTACCATCCATGCACATGCGGTTGAGGTGTCACTTCAACAGTGGCAATCATCAAGAGCTGAGATCATATCTCTGGGTGGTTAGACTTCCACACAACGCACACATATGCACATTCACACCTATGGCTAATTTAGAGTGTCCAGTCCACCTCCTGCATGTCTTTGGAATGTGGGAGGAAACCAGAGCACCCGGATGAAACCCACGCAAACACAGGTTGGATATAAAGACTCCACACAGAAGATACCTTAGCCAAGAATTGACCCAGGGAACCTCTTGCTGTGAGACGACAACACCATCTGCAGTGCCACTGTGCTGCCCTTTTCAACTGTAGCAATGATGTTTTTTATCTCCTTTTATTAGTACTGCTTGTAGCTAACTTTATTAGCCTGGGCTTCTGACATTCTGTATCTCCTCACATTCCATTCCTTCGATCATTATCTTTCCCTCTTCACTGTCTTTAGTCTTATTCTCTTTTTTTCTGTTGGTGTTCCTTTTTTGTATGTGGTGGTTCCCCTGTCCATCCTGTTTCAGTTTTAAGGAATTTTTATTTGAATTCTGGATTTGAGAACCTCACACTCATTCAAAATATAGATGGGGTAATCCCTGTCATAAAACATTTTCTCGTCCCTACATTTTCCCATCTACATAGTATTCCATAACTCCATTACTAGCATTTATCCTGCAGTCCTTCACTTGAATTTCCTGCTATATCATGTGGCACTAGTATCACCCTTAACAAGGTGTTGTTTGACCACCTTCATGCAGATCCGTTCCCAGTTTAATTATTCAGTGTTCAACCACCTTTGAGTGCGTCTTCTGCCAGATCATTTGTCCCCACATTTAAAACTACATGGATTTTATCCTAGGCTTTTGGCTCTTTTAACAGACCATGATTTTCTGTATGGTGTGAGACCTGCCATAACCTTTGTCCAACGTAAATTTCCCACCTCACAAGTTTCTTCTCACTTAACTTCTCATCTAGTAGAATTTCCCATTTTAAGTATAGCAGCTACTGATCACTGTTTACCTCTTTTCATTTTTGGCTTTTTCCTTATCTGGGTTATTTTTTGTCATTAGTTTTTGGAGCCCTTTCTGTGCTTACATTGCCTAGATTCTTTACTTCCCAGTCCTTGAACAGTTCACTTTTCTCCACCATCTTCTGAAGACATCCTTTTATCCTATCTAGAAAAGCTGTTGTCTTCTTCAAAAAATGGTTTCATCTTCTACAGTCTTTTCTTATTTCTTGTTTTAATGATTTTATTATTTGGCATGCCACACTCCTCTTCACATCAGTATTATTTTGGGCTACTTTGTTTTCCCAGTAGTCATTTTATTCCTGCACTGTTTCATCCCAGATTAATGTATTTTGGATGCTGATCCTTGTAGAATCTGGTACATGGTATAAGTCTGTTTATAGATAGGCTTTACACTGAAGTAAGACACTTGCACTGAGAGCAAGGCTTTTGGAATCAGGGCAGACATACACTGAGTGCAACTCCTTTGGAATCTGGCCCTATATAAAAGTCCCTTACAAGTACGAGTGCAGTCATTGCCACCTTTTAGAATGAGGGTATTATCTGCATAAAGAACATGCTGTAGTTAAAGGAGGTCAATGGAAAGATTGTTAATGAAGAGGAAGAAATAAAAATAAGAAAATAATCAGTCCTTGAGGTTCCCCATAATGTAAAGTGGCCAAGAAGCATGCAGCAAGGCTGAAGTGCATTGTAGTCAATATATTGGGAAAGTAAATAGAAAAGCAGTCAACTCCCTCATCAGAAAAAAAAGCTGAATAGAGAGACACCTAAGAAGGCTACTGTGTCGAACTGGATCAAAGGCTCATTTAAGTTCATTGAAGAGAGTAACCATGACAAGGCCATTGTCCACATTAATAAAAATTTGGTTGGGCAACAGATGTGCTGAAGTCATGCTAAGCAGTGTATATTTATTCTAAAATGTTTTGGAGAGTAGGGGTTACTGATTTTGGGTAGGGTGACAATTTTTGCAAGGTTCCATTCATTAATGACAGCATCATAACATAAGGGCAGAGACTGTTGATATGAATGAGTCCTACATGCCTTTTAATGAATTTGGAGTGATTTAAGGGACCACTTATCACAGTGAAAAGACACCAACATTTGGGTTAAGCATTTTAGGACATTAAAAAGTCAGCAGAGGGGGGATGCATGAGAAAGTTATTGTTCCTATTTGTAAAATTTGGGTTAGTAACCTGGAGTAGATCACTGAATGTTCTGAAGCCTATCCTGACTTTTAAGTCAGAAAGTCTGGGTAACCTCTGTTGCTAGATAAGATGTAGAAAGCTGACTGTAGATCATCTGTCTTTGCAGTAGAATAATTTAATTAGCTATAATGCATTCTTGATTGTAAAGCTTAGTTGCAGGAAACTAGAAAGGAAGTCAGTGACTTTCCATTGAAACCTGGCTCAGTCTGTCATTCTCATGAGCTGTTTTAGTTTGTTAGAATTCCATAGACAGGGGTGACCTGTTATCATCAGCATTTTGCAGTTTGACTGTCAAAGTTCTGTTCTCTGAGAAGCTTGAACAAAATTGAAGACAGTGCTTTACTTACATCTAAGATATCATACAGAGGGGATTAGGGCAGACATACAATGGAAAAACAAGAAGGATGCTTCATGATCACCAAATGATTTATAAAAGTCAGTGTATACCAAGATTATATATTCCCTGTTCTGAAGGAGGGATGGGCCTCCTTGAAATTGATTACATTTATAGATCTGCAGTTGTGGGACTTTACCTCACAAGACCCAAATGTAGTCAAAGTTGTGAAACATGAGGAGAATAACTCTAAGATGACTTCTCTGCTTAATTTAATGGAAGCATATCGGTGTCAAGTAGGAATGGAAATCAAATCAGAAGTAGATAAAAATCAGGCAGCAACTGAATGTGCCAAAAAGCAAAAGAAAGCATATAAAGTGAAGGACCAGATAAGAAGGCAAGAAATGTGGAAAAAGCATAAATATAGTTGCAAGTATAGAAAACTTCTGGAAGAACCTCATGTTGATCAGGAACAAACGCAGGAATGGTTAAGGAAAGACAAATTCAAACCAAGAGATGAAAGGTTAATATTGGCAGCCCAAGACAGTGGGCTACGTACACGCTGGTTTACAAAGTCCATTGAACATGTGGGGGAAACAGACAAATGTAGGTTTTGTAAAACAGAACTGGAAACAATCGCACACCTTGTTGCTGGTTGTGACATACTAATGACAGGACTGTATACTGAAAGGCATAATAATGTGGCAAGACTGTTGCACTGGGGATTGTGCAAACATTATGGTATTGAAGTGACTGAAAAAACACTGGAAACATGAGACACAAAGCATCATAGAAAATGATGAAGTTTATATCAAATGGGATCACCCATTATCAGCAGTTCAAAAGATAAATGCTAGAAAACCAGACATAGTGGTCCAAGACAAAAAGACAAAAGTTGCATTGATCGCTGAAATTGCTACACCCAGTGACTACAGTGTCTTGTGTACAGAGAGACACAAAGTCATAAAATATCAGGATCTGCAGGCAGAAACGAAAGCAATGTGGAAGAAAGATACCCAGACAGTTCCAATAGTAGTTGGAGCAACAGGTCTTATAAAAAAGAATCTACAATCATATTTAGATATGTTACCAATCCATTTAACCCCATACGAATTGCAGAAGGAGTCATTACTGGGCATATTGCGAGTGATACTTGGCTGACATCAAAGATTGAAACAATACTAATTTCATGAACTTTAATCGTACTTTGACTTAGGAATGGGGTCCATTCCCGTCATAGTATTAGAAACTCAAAAGATTTGGAGAAATTAAAAAAGTGGATCAGAAAAAATACTTCTAAAGAAAAACTGTCAAAACCTTCAAATGCAGATTTGTGCTCATTAATAAAGCAGAGCCTTTAAAAACATTATATAGATGAAACACCTTTGCCCCTTTTTAAAAAGACGTGACAATGAAAGAGCAAAACCTAGAGGTTTTTGAAAGGTATAAAAAAGAAATATGGACATGGGAAAGAAAGAGAGATCTGATATGGTGAACTATTTATGCAAAGGAGAAAGTCAGACAAATCGATACATAAAAAAACACCAAAAATATTTGAAGAGAAACACGGGCAAAGGCACCCAGATGTGGAAAATTTCACAAAATAAAAAATAAGATTGCTAAGGGAGAACGTAGAACAGATTAGTGAAGTATAAGTTAAGCAAATAGAAACTGAAGTTATTGGAACATGTGTGAAGTCAATGATTGAGTCTAGAAAGTCTAACACAGGTTATGTGACAACATGATGAAGCAATGGGTCTCCAAAGTGATGAGTAGAAAGAGAGTGGAGACATCTGAAAAAATATAGACATGGGAAAGAAAGAGAGATTTAATGTGGTGCATTATTTATGCAAAGGAAAAAGAAGCAAAACTAATCAATACAAAAAAGCAGCACCAAAGGTATTTGAAGAGAAATACAAGGAAAAGCATCTGGATATGGAAAATTTCACAATATAAATAAATAAGAAAGCAAAGTGTGAAGTAAGAAAGAGGGTTAGTAATGGAGAAGTTAAAGAAATAGAAACTAGCATTATGGAATACCTTATAAGTGAAGAACGTAGTGCTGCAAATCCAGCTCTGGTAACATCACAACATGATGAAACAGCAAGTCCACAAATTAAGGAGGGAAAGGTGGAAGAGGGAGCATCTGATCACTTGCCACATGAAGATATTCTGGAGCCTTCAGTAGGAAACCAGTACAAAAGTTAAGCTGGAGCTGCATAGCAAGGGAAGGAATAGGAAATAGTGGCAACTCTGATGTAGTCAGTGTAGCTATAGGCCAGTGAGTTCCAATATGAAAGAGCAACGAACAATGCAGGAAGCAGCTGCAGAGAATATGTCACAGGGAAGATGTTCTGGAACTTTCTGTAGAATGCCCACAGGAAAAGGAGAACAAATAATGTGCCCTCAATTTACTGGAAAATGATCTAAGGGAAAAGTTGCTTGATTTAATAGAGATGGATAGGCATATTAAGATCAATGAAAGAATAGATTACAGAAAATCATTAAGACCCAAAATGCGAGAAGCCTGATAAAATGAATGAACACAGTAATCAAGACTATTAACTGAAATATATTACTCTGCATTTAAATTAATAACAAAGTCTTACCACAAAAATACAGGGCAATAAGGGAAATCAAGAGAAGAAATCAAATGCATATCAACAAAAATGCTTAAAAAGATAGACATGATAAAAGCAACATGCAGTTATTAGAGCAGACCAGGATCTATTATACTACACTGTTGCAAGTAATAAACTAAAGATAGCAGCACAGGCAGAAAACGTATATAAGATGTGCAGATAAATATAAAGAAAAGGCGCAAAATAAGTAATTCATTGATGACCCAAAACAGTTTTATAGAGAATTGGGAAACAAAGCAAAAGGAAAAGAAACACCACCAAAAAAAAGAGGAAATAGACACATTTTGGAGAAATCCCTATGAAGATTCTATGAAACATAACAAAGATGCTGAATGGATAGAAAAAGTAAAAGAAACACTAAGAAGTTCAAACGTACATGATATGAAATTGGATGAAGTAACAGCCAAGGAAATTGAAACAAAATTAAAAAAAACTCCTAAATCTAAAACTTCAGGCCAGAAAAAGTCCCTAACTTCTGGCTAAAAGTATTAACATCTTTAGATAAAGGTTTAGCCCTGAGTAAGAACTACTTACATGCAGCCCCTGAACAGATACCAGTCTGGATAACAATGGGAAGAATGATACTCCTCCTTAAGACTGAATCTGCAAAATATCCTAAAAACTATAAGCCGATAACTTGCCTTCTGACAATGCATAAACTATATACTGGAATTGATGCAAAAAGTGCATAGTCATCCTCTTTGGAAAAAACGGAGTACCCACAAACTACCACATAAGTGGTAGCCCCCCTAAATACGGAAGACGAAATAAGGGATCTGGGGATCCAAGTAGATAGTAATCTCTCCTTTGATAATCACATTGCCAAAGTGGTTAGAAAATCCTTCTATGTGGCCCACCTAATCACAAAAGGGTTTGCATCCAGATCAAAAGAGGACATTGTGCCCCTCTACACATCACTCATAAGACCCATCATAGAGTACAACGCCCCATTTGGGATGTACCTTACAAGACACCTGCAACAGCTGGAAAGACCACAGAAGTACCTCACCAAGAGGATCACTGGCCTCAAAGAGATGCTCTATGCAGCTCGACTGACGAAACTCCAGCTGTACTCGGTTGCATACCGCCTACTCAGAGGTGATCTCTGCCTGACATACAAGGCCATGTCCAACCCAGAATTGATGGACATGCTCCACCTAATGAAAACCATATTCCCCTTGAGCCACAGACTCTAGGGATCTAAACCTCACCACAACAATAAATAGGATGTGCTGGAGTGATAGATTCCTGTCCCAGAGACTTCCCATGCTCTGGAACAAGATTCCAATCTACATTAGGCAGAGCTCCTCACTAACACTCTTCAAGAGAAACCTTGACGAGTGGATGGGAAACAGGAAGTTTACCATGGGGTTCACTTCAGTGACTTTGCTGGTCAGAGGCACAGGGAGCTAATCTAAGGGGGCAGCGAATGCCAACACATTCCGGCTAGGCTTATAAATGCCTTTGGGCAGACAGCCTAGTACCTACCTATGAACAGAGTTTATAGTCATGTAGAAGAAATCTCAGTCATGGCAGTAGAAAAGAAGAGTAACAAAACATAAAGACATGGAGCAAAATATTTGTTGTTAATAAAGTCATAATGAAGAACTGTAAAAAGGGAAAAAGTATGTCATGGGTATATTACAAAAAAGCATTGACAGCATGCCACATTTGTGGATAAAGGAGTGCTTACAGATGAGCAAGATGTACCCTACACTGATCAATTGCATTACAGTAATCATGAAAGAGTGGCAAACCACTTCGAAGCTAAGCCATCTGAGGGATAAAAATTCAAAGGGGGATATTCCAGGGTGACTATTTCTCACCTCTGCTCTTTGTCTTGCCTTTAACCCATTAAGCTGTCTACTTAACAGATTAGGTTATGGTTACAATATGACTCCCAGAAAACAGCAATGTGTAAAGACTGTGTTCTTTTTGTGGATGATTTAAAGCTGTATAGTTCATCAGACCAGGAGCTGATGGCCTAACTGGAAGTGATAAAAATGTTCTCAGGTGACATAAGAGCATCATTTGGTCTTGATGAATGTGCAAGAGCAACATTTAAAGCAGGAAAGCTGCAACACCAAGGAAATATCAGTCTGGCACAGGAATGTGATATAAAGGAACTTGATATTTGGGAACTAATGAAGGATCGACAATAAAACATGAACAAATGCAAACAAAACTCAGTTAGGAATATTTTGTCAGACTAAAATTAATACCAAAAACAATGGAAAATAAACGGTCCAGTCCCAACACATGAACAACTTTAATAAAATCCAAAAAATATATAAATGTAGAATACTGATTTTTATATATTTTCTATATATTTTTTTGGTTTTATTTATTAAAGTTGTTCATGTGTTGGGACTGGACCATTTATTTTCTGTATTTTCTGGTCATTTTGGTGCTTTTGGTTCAGTTGTTTAATACCAAAAAACGACCCTAACATCTAGGAACAAGTTCAAGCTGTAAACCAATTTGCTCTTCCTGTTCTAACTTACAGTTTTGGGGTGACTGACTGGCCCCAAAAGGTATTGGATCAGATGGACAGGAAAACAGGAAAAATGCTTCACACTTACAAAAACCAGCGTATACCAAGATTATATATTCCTCATTCTGAAGGAGGTATGAGCCTCTTAAAAATTGATGGCATGTATAGATCTGTAATCATAGCATTGTGTACATAGCTGCTGACTTTGAGTTAAAACATGACGAGAACAAGTCAAAGATGACATTCCTGCTTAATTTAGCAGAAGCGCATTAGTGTTATGTGGGAAAGGAAATCAAACTAGAAGTAGACAAAAATCAAGCAACAATTGAATGTGCCAAAAACAAAAGAAAGAATATAAGAAGAAGGATCAGATGTGAAGGTAAGAAATGTGGGAAGGCATAAATGCAGTTGCATGCACAGAAAACTCCTGTTACAACCTCATGCCAATCAGGAACTGACACAGGAATGGTTAAGGAGAGGTAAATAAACCAAATGGTGAAAGATTAATATTGGCGGCCCAGGATAGTGGACTGCATGCACATTGGTTTACAGAGTCCATTGAATATGTGGGAGAAACAGACTTCTGTAAAACAGATCCAGAAGCAGTCACACATCTTGTTGCTGGGTGTGATATACTAATGGTAGAGGGCCTATATACTGAAAGGCATAATAATAATGGAATGACTGTTGTATCGGGGATTGTGCAAACATTACAATATTGAAGTAAGTGAGACTTATTGGAAACATAAGTCACAAGGCAATATAGAGAATGATGAAGTATATATCACATGGAATTACCCATTACCAACAATTCAAAAAATAGATGTGAGAAAAACAGATATAGTAATCCACGAAAATAAAATAAAAGTAGCATTGATCATTGCAATTGCTACACCCAGTGATTGCAGTGCCTTATGTACGGAGAATCACAAAGTTATTAAATAACAGTATTTGCAGGCAGAAACGAGGGCAATGGGAAAGAAGGATACCCAGACATTTCCAGTAGTAAGTAGGAGCAATGGGTTTCATAAAAAGGAATTTACAGTCGTATTTAGGTATGCCACCAGTACATGTAAATCCATATGACTCACAGGAGTCATTTCTGGGCACATTGCAGGTGCTCTGAATAGCACATCTGACTAACATCAAAGATTGAAACAATAGTAATTTCATGAACTTTAATCATATTTTGACTTAGGAATGGGGTCCATTCTTGTCATGGTACTAGAATTAAACCAAGGAGACCAATCAAATTGATTTGGAAGAGAGAACAGCTCTACATCTTTGGACTTAGAAAATGAACACCGATTAATGAAAAGAGGTATAAATTATGTCCCCCAAAGGACCAGTAAGAACTTAATAAGAAAATATTTACATCCAGATGTCTGTCTTTAGGGTATCAGTATTGGTGACTGGCTTAGGCCCATTTATTTATTTAATCTTTGTTAATTTGGTAAGCATGGGCTGGTCTAAAAGGGTCCCCACTGTAAAGCTGAATATGACAAGACAAAAGGCCATTATTTCAGCTGTGAATGACCATATTTATGTAAATTATTATGTTTTTAATTTTAAACACCAGAATTGCACTTAGTTCTGTAACCGAACCACAGAATAGTGAGCAGCGGAATGCTAACAGGAGTGGTGTAAGATCACAAGAATTTATTTGTATTAGTTTTAAAAGTTTGAAAAATGCATACTGCCTTGTGCACATACAGTAGCTAAAGCACATTAAGCAACATAATGGTGCCATACATGCCATGCAGCTGTGTACATTCCACCTCATATTAGGAGTTGATAAGCAAATGCACCTCAGAACAGAAGAAGCTTTCCAATAGTAGTCAGCAAACCAAATGTAGTAATTGTGTGTCTACTTTGAAATGTACTGTATATGCTCCTCATCCAGTAGGATAGAGTATTTTTATTTTTTTGTCTGACCGAGCACCGAGTGAATCTAGAAAACAAGAGAACTGTTGAGCTGCCTTTTGATGGTTATAAAACAAAATAATCATTTTGCATTAACCAAGATTCAGAAATGGGCAGTAGTCAGAATTGTATGTACAATTTCTGTCATTGATTATGTCTTTTTTGCTGCTGATATCTTTGCAGTGTAAGTTGCAACCCTCAGTAGCTAGATTATTCCACACAATTCTGACTAGTGACCATTTCTGAATATCGACTGAAGTAAAAGGATGCTTGCAGTTTAGGTAAACTACTGTAAGGAAATTTGAAGAGTGCATTATTTTGGAGTTAGGGAGGAAGAAAGTGGTAGTATGGTTAATATGACCCAGGTTAAATAATTTATTTTATTTTACTTTACATTTGCTAACTGGGAAATTCCAACTGGACCAGGTCCATTTACAGTGGAGGCCCAAGAAGAAAAGCTCTGAAACACTGTTACAAAAAAAAAAAAAACAAGAGAAGCAAATGTATACAGTGTTATGCAAAGGTCATTTAAGTAATACAACATGGAGTTAGACATTTTGCCAGACAAACACTGAAAATATATAAAAAATAAATTGGAAAAATACATTTTCCAGGAGAAACAGTCAGGAATTCCCTTTAATGTGCAGGTGTATAATGATTGTGACAAAAAGAGGAGCAATCGCCCGCTATGAGAAGTAGCAGCTAATAGCCAGAGTTATTGGCTGGGTTTAATACTGCAGAGGGTTAACGTGAGTAGCTTGGAAGTTGGAAAAAGAAGGGGGGGGAGATGGGAAAGTAAAGGTTAAGTGATACAAGGACATAACCAGGTGTTTAGTAGATGTGATTTGAGGGAGTTTTTGAATTTTGGGGTGGTAGAGGCAGTGGTCAGAGAATGGGTGAGGGAATTCCAGTTTTTAGCAACGGTGTGGGAAAAGAGCGCTTTGCCTGCAGTATTGTTTGCCCTGGAGGTGCAGAAGAGAGATTTGTCACTAGATCGGAGATGCCGATTTGCAATATAATGAGTAAGAAGACTGGATATAGATGTTTTTTTTTTCAGGGTACTTGAGGATGTTATATTCAGTAACTAGCTGGTGGTAGTTAAGTAGTTGTGGTAACTGTAGCCATTTTAGTTATTTTAGTGCAACACAGTGATGTGTTCTCTAACTGGAGTTTGTAGCAAACTTGGCTATCTTATTGTAACAGAATTCTAGCTTGTTTAGGTCAGTTTTTCTAATATGGGTGAAAATAGGTGCCGCGTACTGTAGTGTAGACAGAAGGTAACTTGCTTGGTGTGAGAGAAAGTTTTTGTGCGTATATAGTGCGCACATTTTTTTGTGAACCAATTTGATGGTTTGTGAGATGTGGATATCAAAGTGAAGATTGTTGTCAATTTCAATACCAAGAAGTTTGGTGTGGTCAGAAGGGGAGATGGAGTGCCGTTTTTAGAGGTGATGGAAAAGGAGAGGAGAGCTTTTGATTTGTTATGGGAAAATAGTAGTAGGTTTGTCTTACTGGGGTTTAGGATTAGTTGGATACCGGAGATCCATTTTTCTACAGAGTTAAAGGTTTCCTGTGTAAGTTGCTGTAGAATGGTGGGAGATGAGGCAGTGCAGATCAGGGTTGAATCATCTGCGTATTGAATAAGTGTGCCATGCTGGGTAGAACTATTCAGGTTGTTTGTGAAAATAGAAAAGAGAAAAATTGATGAGTCACCTGACTGTAACATTTAGGTAGTAAGTAAATGCAGATTGTAAACTACGTAGAAAAGTATGTTTTTTTAGAAATAGCATTAAATGTTGGATGAGGGGAATGTTGAATTTCTGAGTTGTGGATACTGTATTAAGGAAGAGCATTAGAACCTAAGGCACTGCTCATGGTTCTTCAAAGTCTATGCAGGAGAAATGTGGGAGGAGGGAATGCCAAGAATTGCTATGATGAAATAAGATGTGCAAGTTCAGCAGTGAAATTATGCAAGTAGTGTAAAGTTCCTAGGTAGTTACTATTTATGAGGTTTGGGAAACCATTGAGGGTGTAGGGCATTTTCCTGTTTGCCCCAGAGGATCTTCTGGTCAAGTGACATGATCAGACTTGCACAGTAGGCAGAGTGAATCAAACCCTGGAATACAGGAACCAACTTGCTAACACTTCATTGTCAATAATCTTCTGTGCTAACTGCCAGACACAGTATCCTCTTTAACTTTTATTTTAGCTTCTCTTATTGCTCTGTAAGATAAACAAATACCTCAAAGGGCTCAAGGTAGTAATACGATCGTTGCTCTGTAATGAAATGGGAAAGTGGGAGGGTTGCTTAATCTATATACTTGAATATATAGTAAGGATATAGTAGTGGGTATGAAGAAACTAATGAAAAAATGTGAGTTCATGAGTTATACTGGGTGCCAATTTAGAAAGGAGCACACCTTGAAACAAGCCACAAATAATGCTGCCACCATACCCTCTACACTTGTTAATCATTTCCAGTCATGTGCAGTATTTGTGTCAGTTTCAGAGATGCTCTTCTGCAAAAAGGTATGTATTGCTGCATCAGATGCTCTTCTGCAAAAGAGTATGTATTGCTGCAAAAAAAGAAAAAGAACACTGTTTTGGAAGGCTGTGTAGTTCTAGGAGTTCCCTTCCTTGCTCTTGAAACTCAGAAAATGAGTAGATTTACAGTGAATATTTTATTAATGCACAGGTTCAGTATCATCCTACACTAATTATATAAACCATTCATAGCCTGTGTAACTTAAATGGCATTTAATAATTCAGTACTTAGAAGAGGAACCACAGTCAGGCTTCTCTAGCAGTTGTGGTCTGTGACAGTTGTGTATCTCAGCTTGTGGGTTACCGGATTTTAGCTGGGTCCGAGACTGGCATTTCAAATTCTTCAGCCCTGAAGCTCCACCTTCTCTACCCATAATATCCTGCCCTTACTGAATCTCCTCAGATCTCGTCTGTCGGCTTTGCATCCAGGCGTGGTCACCAAGCTCCTACCTTGCAATAAATTATACTATTTTATTTTCTTATATTTTTTTACTGCTAGTCTTTATTCTTAGCAGCTTTGCTGCCCTTTTTTCTCCCCTTTTAGCTCTATTCATACTTATAGTTCTCACTTAAAAAAATAAAGAAAAAAAGTTGGTTTGTATGATCCAGAGAAAAGTAGTTTTTATGTTTGTACTTATTAATGGTGTTACTATAACCTTTTATCGATAGTTGTCACATTGCTTGGGCTTATATTTAGTAGTCTTGTTGTATCTTTAGGGCCGCGATGGAGAAACAAGCTTTGGGTTTTAAGAAATGCAAGAGAGTGGGCAGAAGTTGTAGGTGTGGCACTCATGGCACACATGGATGTCGAGTGCCAGCCATGCTCAGCCTTTGAGCCAGGACCTCTCACTAACAAGACAGCAAAGTTGGTCTTAAAGGGTCTCCTACCACCTGCTTCTGCCTCTTCTAGTCCTCCTTCACCTTCTCTTATCAAAATGTTGGGAGATAAGAAAAGTGACAAAGACAAGGAAAGACAGAAAGAGAAGGATAAAGAGAAACTTGATAAGAGTAAAGCTAAAGAGAGGAAGGAGAGCAAATGCTTCTCTTGCTAGAAGGAAAGGCAGCTGAATCTGAAGATCCACATGTTTGCTTGTCCAGCAACAGTGCAGTGTGTGCCTTTGACATCCTTTCAGTACCAGTCATCTGTTGACACAGCTCCAGAATCGGATTCATAGAACTTCCCAATGTTAAGTATCCATAGCCCCTTCCTTTCAGCTGCTCTTGCTTCTTCTGTGGGAAGACTTCACTCCCCCTTGTTTCCCATTCCTCCTGCCAGATTCTCACTGGAGCCATGCCTGACCCATGTCCAAGCCTCTCCCTTTGAATCCAAGGCTCAACTCCACCTGTACCTAAATCATCAAAGCTGGTGTCCATAGCTAATTTAGGTCTGCCAGGTCAGCCAGAAGTTTTAAGGGGTCATATTTGGAACAGCTAATGTATACATTCTTACATACCCAAATGGACCTAGGGATCATCCCCTGCCTTGGCTCCAAGGCCAGAGGTTCTTATGCCCTCTGCTCCAGACTAATTTTTCCTCTATTGGCCCATCTTTCTGAGCCCGGGCCCATGAGTCTGACTTTTCCTTTGCGCTTCCCCATGCCATTGCCAACATCTTGGCTATCTCAGACTCTGGCTCCTTCTTTGATGTTCTGAACTCCAGCTACATTTTGGATCTGAAACATTGGGAATGACACCCTTGCCATTCAGGTTTTCAAAGCTGTCTCTTCCTTTGGGTGCTTTAGCCTTAGAGTTAGTTTAGCTCTGGTTCCAACATCTGATCTTACGAACTCGCTCTGCTCACCAGTTTGTCTCTTGGGTCTGCAGATCCAAGCGCAACCATACCTAGCCATGTGTCCTCAATATCAGTGTTCAGTGTTGTACAGAGGATTCTCTTTCTCTCATTCAGAGACGGGGGCTTCAGTTGCTAAGTTAGACCCAAACTGAAATCTTTTTCCATCTGGTTCCTGGGGCAGGCATCAGTTGACTTTGGGACAGCCCATGCCAGTAGACCTTGAGACAACCAGCATTGCAGGATCCCCTACTTCTTCAGTGTGCATTCAGCCCCCCCCCCCAGGAGGTTAATTTAAAGAGCATATGCATTTTGACTCGCCCAAAGGAGCTGCTCACTGAGGATACCAATCTCATTGAAGGAGATGGATATACAAAATCTCCCTGTGAGGATGCCTTCTTTGGCGACTTACTGGAATTGATGAGACAGCTCAGAGGGTTTACAATCAGAGCTCCCACCCTTGAGAAGTGTGTATTTCATGAGGACTTTGGCAAGACCTATCCACATCCTGTGTAGTTCCCATTCCAGATGCCCTTGTCGATTTGGTAACCTGGAGGGCATGGAGAAGACCCGATGTGGTGTCCCCCAGAAGTTAGATAAAATACTAGTCCCTCCCAAGGGTAGATCTTTTTAGATCAAGGGCCCTGCGGTGGATCCTACTGTGGTTGCTGCAGCCACCAAGAACTTACTTTCTGAGGAGATTTGTATGGTCCAACCCCTGAATAAGGAATCTAGGGTGTTGAAACATCTGATGAATTGCAATTGTGCCTTATCCACCTTCACATTGCATGCACTGAATTACTTGACTCATCTGATAAGATTCCAGAGAGATTTTGTTGTGGAGATGTCAGGCTGGTTTGACACAGCAGCCACAAAACACTCAAAAGTCTTTGGAGGCTCAGCTATCTATTATACAATCCATCTCTTATGTATTGATGAGACTTCTTTTGAACACTGCTGACAATACTGCTTGCAGAGCATGCACCGTTGGTATGGTGCTTTAGCATGCCTGGATGAGCCTATGTAACTTTGCGGACTGCTTTAAGATGTCCTTTCTGTATAGCATATGATGGCTTCACTCAGTTTGGTTCCAAAGTCAAGGATACATTGACCAGGAGTGATCATGAAGGAAAGACACTGTCTGCCATTGGAGTATGTTTCCTCATTCACTCAAAGGTCCTTTTCTAGGAACCAGAAGGGGGGATGTCTCTTTTTTCATAAGTCATGGCAGTTTTTCCAGTAAGTTCCTGGAGATGCTGCCCTCCTCTGCTGGGGGGAGGACATCAGTGGACACCTCTACAAGGGCAGAAGTGGTCCAGAAAACCTAGGCTTCTGAGGTCCCTTCTTAGGGATGCTCCTTCAGTGCTCCTGCAGGGTTGTCTGGTTACCGCTGTCTGGAAGCAATCAGTGGTGCCTGGTTCTCTACCTTGGGAGGTCATTAGTTCAGATGCTTGGGTGTTGAGAGTCAAGAGAGGGTGTTGAGGTTACTTCATGCCTTTTTTCTACATTCAAAAGGAAAATCAAATATCCCTTCCTGATGTTCCACCCCCAAAAGAGAATGGAAGCAGTAGTGGAGATAACAAAGCTGCTTCACAACTGAGTCATCCAGCAGGTTCCACTAGACTAAAAAGGATGCAGTGTTTTTCAAGATTCCTTTCAGTTCCAAAGAAAAACAAGGATTTCAGGCCCATTCCGGACCTCAGTGCTTTGAATTGTTATGTGAAATCGACCAAATTCCAGGTTACAAAGAAGAGTCCATATTTTCTGTTCTGAGGAAGGATGACTGGATGTTCACGGTAGACCTCAAGGTTGCCTACTATCACATAAAGATGATGAAGTACTCTAAAAGGTTCCTGCATTGCTGGCTGGGAGCCATCCATTATCAGTTCTGAGCGCTGCCCTTTCAGCTTCACGCCTTCACCACAGTCCACCGGTGTTCTCCAAGTGTATAGCAGAGGTCACAGCATGGCTCAAACTACAGGTGCTGTAGGTCTTCCTTTACCTGGATGGCTTGCACCTTACTGCAATCGCAAGAGTATCTCTAATCCATGCCGGAGACTAATTGTTTCAACATTGTCTATCCTTGGGCATTAGTGTGAACTACAAAAGAATCCAGTCTGCAGCAAATACAAACCCAGAAGTTCAACAGATGCCATCTGAATACCGTCAATTAAATTGACAAATTGTCCTCTTCTAGTCTATCCTCTTGGCATCCCAGGTCTTAAATACTCAGGGGCCTCTAGCTTTCTTAATTCTACAGCTCATTGGTGTGATGGCAGCATCAGTTTGTCTTGTGCAGCAGGCAAGGTTTTACATGCAAGTTCTTCAGTGGTCCCTCTTGGTCCAGTGGTCAATCTTATCCCAGTCTATGGCCCTTCCCTTGCATCATGCTACCATATGGCAAGCCACATTCTGTGGTGGCTAGAGCCTCAGTAGAATGATAAAAGATACATGTAGAGGGCAGGTAAAATGCTTCAGGGTAAAATTAATGCAGAGTAGTTAATTTGTTTCACCCTAGCTATCACCTTTCAGTGATTCCCAAAGTAGTGCTTTGGAGAGAGAGTGAGAAAAAGCAGGGAGACTTAGGAAAAGGAAACTGAATATAGGCACCTTCAGCAGTATAAAACATTGTGAGAGGATGTTTGTTGAAGAGCAGGTTAATGGAAGTCACAAAGCCAAGTCTCCTCTCTCTCACAAAAGTGATGTGTGAAATAGGAGAAGAGTTTAGAAGAGTTTCTGAAAAAGTTAGGCTGAAGATATAAACTGTGCATTCTCTATCTCTCTCTCTCTCTCACACACACACACACACACACACACACACACGCACGTGGCTTAGTAGATTAACCTAGCCCACATCTATTAATATGCTGACTGGACTAAAACACTAATCACAACTGACCAATTTCAGCCTCAGCCTGGACAAGGAAACTGCAGTATAATATAAATGCACAAACATAAAACATTTCAAGCCATAGAGAGAAGTGTGAAAATTGGAAACAGAAATATAATGTGTAGGAGAATCAGAGAGAAAGAAAGCAAAAGCTGGTAAAGGGTACTAGTTCTCACTTAGGGCCATCAACTACTTTAATGTATAGAAATTGATATGGTTAAGTTGAATTGACAGCAGGCGATATGGTAGTAAAGGGGCAGAAAGTAAGGACAGGGACTAACCTACCTCCCCTCCCTTTCATTCTTCATTATCTCTGTGTTTTTGCTTATTTCCGAAAAGCCAGCTTCCATTAACTCCTGTTATGCCCTTACCTTTATGCCCCTTTTCCTATGTCTATTAATGATGGTTGAATGGAGTTTTGCATAGTTTAATGAATGATTGATGCTTATTGTGACCCCCCCCCCTTTGTTTATCTTACCACATTACTACATGAATACCTGTTGTTTGACTGTCACAGTACTATCATCTTATGCTGCTTCATAAAGTGTTCAGGTAACAATGTCTCATGAGTTACTGCAGTATATCACGGAATGTTTTTTTTTTCTATTATATTCATTTTATTTGTACCACCTTCTTACCCGTTTCATTAATGGAAAGTATTCTTTGAACCAGTACAAATTTAAGAAACAGTAATGAACAAATAAAAGAAATAATGAAATAATGACAAGAAATGTTGTGGTTTCAGGCACTGAGATCCCTGATAGTACAGGAGTCAATCGCATTACAAGTTAGGGCATAGGGATGCCACCCTTATTTTTATTGACAAGTAGCTCCATCCCATATTTAAATCCTACTGATGTCAAGTCTTTCTAGAGAAGTCTCATAAGTAGTAACAACTGCCAGAATCTCTGAATGGAAGAAATTGCACAAGAGTAGGATCTAAATGTGAAGTTGTGCTCTGAGATGGAGCTGCTTATTAATAAAAATGTGCGTGAGATCCTTGGCTTGTAATGGGATGGAACTCGGGGGGGGGGGGGTTGTTTCTAAACTGACTCTTCCGGTTAGTTTGTATATGATCCATATCTGTCCTAGTACCTCTTTGATTTGAGTCTTTGATATTCTTTTGTCCAGCTGCATGTTGCAGACATCTCTGAGTATTATAAATTATAACTGTTATTCTAAGCCTTTTGGTTTAAGCACTTGAGGTTCAGGCCAGTTGTTTTACATTAAGAAGGTTTGTGGTCTGCACTCCTGTGGCAGGACAGGTAGCTTGCATTCTTCTAAGTTGGGAGTTGCTGATTGAAGGTGTAGTGTCTGTTATTCTAAAAGTGTCTTAATTCTGGTTTAAGCACTTGGGTTTCAGGCCATTTATTTTAAATTAAGAAGGATTGTGGTCTGCACTCGTGAGAGGAGAAGGTAGATTCTGCCCTTCTGAGCTGGGAATTTCTGGTTAAAGGCTTATTGCGCCTGCTTATTTGAACTGTTTCTTTCCAAAATTGGTGCACCTTGTTTGCTGTAGCATAGACTAGATTCAGACTTGAATCTAGCATTGTTTGTATAACTTGAGCACTAATCCAGGCCATCTTTTTTTGGAGAAGGTTCTACTGCACCCAAGTGGCAGGAGGGTGCAGCTAGAACAAGTCTGATTGAAGACTGCTGGAACAGAGCTCAGTTTTGAGTGTTTTTATTGGTTAATTGGTTGTTCTTCTTTTGGCTTTTCCCAGTTAGGGGTCGCCACAGCGGAACTCCCGTCCACTAATGATTGGCAGTAGATTTTTACGTTGCCAAGGTGCCAGCTTGATGCCCAACCGTCAACGAAGGCATGCCCATTCTACGCATGTCTTTCGAACGCCACTCGACCGTGAGGAGGACAGTTATTAATTTGTTTAAATCAGTTTGCTCATTTGCTGCTGTTATATTAAAAAAAAAGTTCTAGCTTGTTTTCCCGTGTTTCCTGTTACTAGAGTAGTCCAGATACAAATTTGCTGTATTCAGGATTGTATTGTAGGTTCTGAGTTCCCCAGACCTTTCTGTGTTAGAGGGAAGCCTCTCAGCTTATCAGTGGGAGTGGTAAGCACTAGGTAGCCTATCTACCACAAGAGGAGTGGTTTGTAGCTCCCTTTCAGCCTTCTGCTTTAAAAGCCTGTGTTTGCACGCCGTGCAGCGCCACTAAGCTAGGGTAAACTATTACTGGTGCCAGAAAGTCTGCTTTTCAATTTTTCCCTTAGATCTTGCTAGTTCTCTTCTCTTTTGCATTTATCTAGCTTATTTGCCTAGCACTCATCTGACTTCTTGTAGCAATTATTGTAGCACACATAAGTGCTAACAGCACTATGCATCCTATAAGGAAACAGCTCCAGTACTTATTAATAATGACCATCCCTACTGGCATGTCTAAAGGTCAGTTCCCTGTGCTTTCTCCTATCAACCTGGTGAACTTGGACATTCTCAGGCAGTGCAGCAACTGCCTCATGTACACAGACAACCCTCTCCTCTTACCTACCAACACTCAGACTTGTGAGAGATGTACTTATATATCCAAACTGGAAGACATGCACTCTCCAGCCAAGACCGGAGTAGCTGGTCAAGAGGAGAAGGTCAACATCTGCACCACACCACATGGAACACATAGCCTTCCAGAACACCCAGCATCACAGCTCTCACATAAAAACACAAACAACACACCCACCTTCGTGGAGGCTCTCAATAGAAATCAACCCAAACAGCAGGGACCTCCAAATCATAAATGTGCTTGACCACCACAACACAGCACAAATCACAAGACACATAGCTCACTTACAAAGTGTGCTCCTCAACTTAAGCCCCTAAGGCAAAACAGCTTGCCCAACACACTAATCATAGATGATGCGATAGTGAGGCACACTAATGAACCACTCATTAGGCTGAATAAGGAGAAGGTAACAGTCAGCTGTCTGTCGGGTTCCAGGATCCGACACATAACACATGCACTCGGGTCACTCCACAACAAGCACAAGTATGACTCTGTCATTGTCCATGTGGGTGTGAATAACTTGATACACCTCTCTGGACTACATGAAAAGAGACATGGAGGAGCTCTCGGATTATGTGGCCCAGGCAGGTATGACCCTAGCCCTGAGCAGCATCCTACCATCGCCCAGAATGATACCGCAGTACAAGCAGAAAATGATTGACTTCAACAATTGGCTAAGTATCTGGTGTCATTCTAAGGGGATCCAGTATCTGTTTGCTTGGGATGACATGACTGACAGAACTCAATGCTTTGCCAGAGATGACCTGCATCTGTCACCCCTAGATTTCCGGATACTGGCTAAGGCTCTTGCCACCCCTGTAGTGCCTTTTTTAGGTGGTGTTCTAAAGACCAAATTACCACCATAACAGCTATAAATAAATGCAATCTGAGGGTCATGCTGCTCAACGCTAGAAGTCTAAATCTCAAGATGAACTCGCTCGAAGCACTTCTCAAAATGGAGAACATCGACATTTGTGCTGTAACGGAGACCTGGTTTAAAGCAGAAGAAAGCACCCCTGCACTACCAAGCTATAACGCATTCCACACCTTTTGGCCCCAGAACATGGACTGAAGTTCCAAAGGTGGTGGGGTCTCCATATTCATAAAGGATATGCACACCTCCAGATTAGTAGCCCAGCATAACACATCGGAGATACTTCAGGTATAGCTAACAGTGGGTAAAATGGTGATTCAGGTCATAGCTTGCTATAGGTCCTCAACCATGTCTCAAGACTCTCACTCCACGTTCCTAGGTACCCTGGAAACTATTTGGATCCAACCCAACACTCTCATACTGGGTGACTTCAACTAACCCTCCGTCAAATGGGAAAACTACCCATGCACCAATACACTTGCCCAACGCTTCCTGGAATTCATTAATTCCAATGTGCTGGACCAGCTTATTCTTACCCCCACTAGAGGAAGCAACATCCTTGACCTAGTTTTTACTAACATGGGCAACCATTGCACAGTACCAATAGTCAATTCCTCCCTGGTTAGATCTGACCACATACTAATTACCATGGAAATCCACATCTGACCCACGCCGCCAGCAAAGGTAACCACCATGAAAAACTTCTCCAAAGCTGACTTTGGGCTCCTAAAAACAGAGGTGGTTAACTTCACAGCACCAATACAAATGGAAAATAGGCGCATGACTGCCAAATCATACACCAATGCACTGTACAAACACGTACATAAATGCATGGAACTAGCCATACCCAACAGAGCCAAGATGCCCTCCTCCAAAAAAAAGGAAGACAATCTGGTGGTCCCCTGCCATTAACAAACTCTACAACAAAAGGAAGAAACTTTTGCAGAAAAAGGTGAAGTCCCAAGACTGGAAAAACTCCCTTTTTAGCCTCAACAAAAAGTTGAGATCCCTCATCAAAACCTCTAAAGCTAGCTATGAAGACAGAATTGCAGCAGACACTAAAAGCAACCACAAAGCCTTCTACAGTTATATCAAGAATTTCTACGGCAATACCCAGATGTGCTCAGAGTTTACTGCACAATGGTACCTCCTATACTAAGCCAACAGATACTGCCAACTTTACCCCTCTCTTCCCCTCTAAAGGACCAATCACAATACCGGACGAATGCCAGGCACCCATCATTACTGCAGCACAGGTTAAAGCTGGATTGTTTAAGGCCAAGAGTACAGCTTCCATGGGACCCGACAATATCCCTGGTTGTGTTCTACATGAACTACAAAGTGAACTGGCACCACAGCTGTGTGCCCTGTTCAATCACAGCCTCACCTCAGGCTTTGTCCCTACTGAATGGCAGACTGTTACAGTCATCCCTCTCCATAAAGGGGGAGCGACTACAGACCCTGGGAATTATCACCACATTAGCCTGGTGAGTCTGATATGTAAGGCAATGGAGCGCATCCTCATAGACCTAATTAGCAAGGATATAGGGAATCTGCAAACTCTGGATCCCAAGCAATTTGGTTTTGTGAAGGGTAGATTATGACTGCTGAACTTGGTTGACTTCTTTGAGACAGTCAGTAGAGCTGTGGATGAGGGCAAGGCAATTCATACAGCCTACCTCGATCTGGCCAAGGCCTTTGATACCATCCTCCACTCAGGAATTATTGATAAACTCACCAAACTAGGCATAAAGTCATATATCACTAGGTGGGTTGCAAATTGGCTCACAGACAGAACCCTCAGAGTGAAAGTAGCAGATTCCAAGTCAGACTGCCAACCAGTCACAAATGGAGTCTCACAGGGATCGGTCCTGGGTCCTCTCCTGTTTGGCATCAACTTCTTAGAAGTCCAGGCCAACACGGAGGGACTCTGGCTGACCAAGTTCACAGATGATTGCAAGCTGGGAGCCATTAACTCCCCATGTGATGTAGACAGCCTACAGAAAGGCCACACTGAGACCAACAACTGGTGTCTAAACCATGGCCTTAAGCTTAATGCCAAAAAATGTGTCGTCGTTCCCTGTGGAAAAAACTCAGTTCCCACTAATTACCACATTGATGGTAGCCCACTGAACACTGAAGGTGTTATAAGAGATCTGGGGACACAGGTTGACAGCAACCTCTCCTTCAACCACCACATTGCCACTGTGGTCAGAAAGTCCTTCTGTGTGGCACATCTCATTACCAAGAGTTTTGCATCCAGGAAGAAAGAGGTCATCATCTCTCTCTACTCATCCCTCATTAGGCCATTCATCGAGTATAATGCCCCATTTGGCATGCACCTCACTAAACACCTACAACAGCTAGAGAGGCCACAAAAGTACCTCACGAAGAGGATCCTAGGCCTTAAACACATGCCCTACATGACAGACTCAAAAAAACTCCAGCTTTTTCTCTGTCTCATATCGTCTTTAAGAGGCGGTCTCTGCTTGACTTACAAAGCCATGTCTGACCCAGCCCTGTTAGAAATGTTACACCTAAAGAAATCCCAATCCCTCCACACCACATGCTCCAGGGACCTCAGCCTCATTACCACAATCAACAGAACATGCTGGAGGGACAGGTTCATAACCCAGAGACTGCCCATACTCTGGAATAGACTTCCCATACATGTCAAGCAGAGCACCTTACTAGCCCTTTTCAAGAGAAATCTTGATGAGTGGATGGGAAATAGAAAGTTTACCTCAGCGATCACTGCAGTGGCTCTACTTGGTAGAGGCACTGGGAACTAATGGCGGCATGATGCCAGGGCACTTCTATGGGCTAGGCTTGTAATGGCTCCAGGGCCGTTGGCCTAGTACACACCTATGAACCTATGCCTTTGAGAGGACAGAACTGTTGCCCAGCATTTGCTGATAAAGCAGGTCCATGCAGACGTTCTTTGTTTTCACCCTCTTTGAAGAACCTGTTTCAAAACTGTGTCTATTGCATAAAAGAATATGTGATTACAGACATGTGCATCATCACAGCTATTTGTTCTTTAGTTGATTACTGTTACCGAGCATTATTCCTTGAAATGTGATTCCAGGACCATACCTCCCAACCATACTGAATTACCCGTTTTTTACCGAGTTTTGTAGTCCAAATGGGGTGCCACGATTCCCTGAGTGGCACCCCTTCATTTACGATTTAAATTTTTTTTTTCTTTTGTGTTTGAACTGACGTCATCACATATGCAATGACGTCAGCTCCATCAGCCTGAATTGAGTTCAAGGGCTCATATACAGCATTGCTACTGTTTGAATGGATTTTGGATTTCCAGCTTTCTGTGAGTGGGAAGTGCAGCTGCAGAGCTCTTCATTTGAATATTTCAGAGTGGAGTTAAAGGTATTTATTTTTGGATATCTCGTCTATTTTCAGAGGTGTGTGCGCGAGCGGGAAGTGCAGCATATTTTCCAGAGTGGAGTTAGCTTGTTTTCAGAGCAGGTATGGTGGTAATGCAGACTCAGCTCTTCGTAGCTTTAAGGTATTTCAGAGCAGAGCAGTTATTCTAAGTGCAGTGTTTTTATGTATTTTGATAATGGAGCATTCAGAGCAGAGCAGTTATTCTATGTCTGTATTTTGGTAAAGGTACTGCAGAGCTCTTCATAGCTTTAAGGTATTTCGGAGCAGAGCAGTTATTCTAAGTGCAGCGTTCATTTGAATATTTCCAGAGTGGAGGTCTGTGTGTGTGTGTGTGTGTGTGTGTGTGTGTGTGTGTGTGTGTGTGTGTGTGTGTGTGTTTGTGTGTATGGCATACTTATACTTCACTGATGTCTTGGTGGTCACCATTCTCTTTGTTGAAAGTTTGAGGTTGTGGATTGTTTTACTGCAGTGTGTTGAGGTTTAGGGGCTGATTTTCACAGTGTTATTCCCTGTTTTCTGCATTCTTCGGCAGCTGTGAAATTGGTACACACACATACATACACACGCACACTCACACATGCACACACACACACACACACACACACACACACACACACACACACACACCACAATTGATTATAATTACAAATATGGAAACATAGTGATCCTGTAGTGAACATGAGTGCACTTTTGATTAAAGCTCAACAATTCTAGAACACATTATTTTGGAATGACTAAGGAATTGTTCTGATTAACAGAATGCTGAATGTGTTTTTGATATTCAAACATATGCTTACTGTGTCCATTCATATTCTGCAGCATGACCATGTCTTCTTTTCTGTTAGATTAACAATATTTTATCAAGCTATGCTGTTACAGTATTCTGCTGTGTAGTAATGCTAGTTAAAGAATATGAGAGCAGAAACCCGTGGTTGCTGTTAAAATTCCAGACATGCGATGAGTTGCATTTCCAGCGTACGTAGTTTACAGCAAGTGATCTTTGTTATGATGTATACTAGTATGGCCACTATGTGTTTCTAGATTGGTCTGATCTAACAATGTGAAGTCATATTAAACTTGCTAACTTGTCTTTCCATTGGGTAATGGCATGAATGATTTATGAAGCCCTCTTTTATATTCAAAGCCCCTGAGCAATTGTACACAATTAGTGTGCTTATAATGCAGTGGTGCTATATTTTGGTTGTATATTCTTCAGTTTACGTTTGAAAGTTGGTATCCCACAATTCCATTGGAGCGGGCTGGGTTATGTAATTATGTATGCAAATTTTGTGTTAATCAGCGTACAGATTTGTACCTATTTTTCATGGGCCTTTTCCAGATTTTTGATGTTTCCAGGTTGAGAGGTATGTCCATGACTCTGGCTTCATTTGGCATTTTATTAGTTCTAGAGCTGGCATTCAGATCAGTTACCCAATGCAGGGGGCCTTCAAAGTCAAATATGACATTGAAATTCTCACCATTATTTTAATCTGTGAGAAGGCATTCTGTAATGGGTGATTACTATTGGGCACTATGGCGGCTTGGTGATTAAGATCACAACCTCACAGTTCCAGTGTCTGGGGTTCAGTCCATATGTCTGGTCAGTGTTTGTGTGGAGTTTGCATGTTCTTCCCATGTCTTTGTGAGTTTTCTCCAGGTACTCCAGTTTTTTTTTCCACATAATGCCACTTCCTTTGTTTGGACAGCCTTTCCAACTAAAATTAGCAGGATTTTCTTGTAAACTGGGAACTGTATAACATTATATTGCTGTTATTAACATATTTTAGTTATGCTTGCTCAGTGTCTGGGGGTTGGTGAAACTGGATAATGCAGGAGCTGTATGTGCTTCTTAACCTAGTATGTATGTGACATGACACACACACAAAGCCGAGTGATTGCAGCTTCAGAAAATTCAGATTGTGCTAATCTGGGCAAATCAGAAGAGGAAACTTATTTTAGTATTTATTTAAATTTAAATTTGCTAACCAGGTTAGAGCACTGATCACAAGTGGCCACTTTCATTTCAACCAGGGTAAGGAAATTACAGAATGGTAACATAGATATACGAAAATTACCAGAATGTAACAAGTGTAAATGCTAGGTTTTATATTCTGCAACAGTAAAAAAA
This sequence comes from Protopterus annectens, assembly GCF_019279795.1. Taxonomy (NCBI): domain Eukaryota; kingdom Metazoa; phylum Chordata; order Ceratodontiformes; family Protopteridae; genus Protopterus; species Protopterus annectens. The sequence continues at coordinate 1,534,856,311 of NC_056746.1, forward strand.
AATATGCTATGCAGTTATATGTGGACAGTTGTACTGAAACTACCTTTTACAGTGATAGATGTACATTTATATGTAAAAAAGTTACATTGTGTTGGAGAAAGCTATGGAGTTAAAGGGCTGTAGTTCAGATATGTGGTGCTGGAACTATGTTAAGTTTGGAAGAATGTGGTGGAATAAGGTTATGTGGTTAGAGGTATTACACTGACATCTTGCTTCTTTTGGGAGGTGTATTTATAGTTGTGACTGAAATTTTGGGAAGGATAATTTGTCTTTAAGATCAAGTGGGTGGGTTCCTTGAGTTTAGGACCTAGTATAGAGAAGCAGTGATCTGTACTTTGGAGTTTTGCTTTAGCTGCTTGTATTAGGGGTGCTTGAGTGAATAAGATTTTTGAGGATGTGTGATGGGAAAACTCTTCTTCATTTTGCTGTAAAGGAAGAGAGTGTGTGTTTGTGTAGGAGTTTGAATAATTGTAAACAAAGTAGTAGGTCAGCCCTTTGTCTGACTGGTAGCCATTTTCCTTTTTGTAGGCTTTTTTCAGTGGTGATCTTGTTTTGGTGAGAGTGTGCTGAAGCTGCAGGTTCTACTGGTGATTGTTTGAATGAGTTTTATGTTTCTTTTACAGGTCCCAACAATTTCTCAAAACAGACTACTTTTTTAAAGATCATTTAATATGGTTAACATATATATCTGATGTTGTCATTTTTATTCATTCCTCAACATATGGGTTCAGATCCGATACTCTGATCTGACTTAGTCACGTTTTTGCAGTCTAAGATTCAACTCTCGAGCTCTTACCTTTACCCGTAATGCCACCGATCACTGCTTTACCCCAATCTGGTTTACCGCTGTAGCGATTGCTCAGGATTTCACACTCTTGAGATCTAGGCAGTTATTAGTAAATTGTGAGTGTTATATTTTTTAATTATTGATTAGCTTTTTTCTTTATTGCCTTCCTCTCTTTATCCTTCAGAGTTAGTTAGCATTAGTTTAGACCCTTTCTGCTACTAGTGTAGATTCCTTCCTTCCATTGTTGGTAGTCTTTTTCTTTTTCTTACCTCTCATGAGGTAACTTTTATACTACTGCTGGTATTTTCTCTTTACTTTCCCTCCTTTACAAAAAAAAAAAAAAAAGCAAAACAAAAAACTCTAATTTTTTTTGTGGTATAGTTTTCCAGTATGGCGGGCAAACCTACTGGTTTCACGAAATGCACTTCCTGTGGGCATAAGATACTCTATTTTGATGCCCACATGGAGTGCGTGTATTGTTTAGGCCCTGCTCACCTTCATATTTCTTGTGAGATCTGTGAGGGTTTTAGTGCCAGGGCAGTAAGTGATAGGTGTAATTAGCTTATATTGAAAGGTATTTTGCCTGATTCTTCTTCTGTTGTTCCTTGTACTTCAGGGGTTCAACCCCCCACCAAAAAGTCAGAAGAGTTTGGAGACCAGGGAGACAAGGAAACACTCCCCTGTTTGATCTCCCTTTTCTGCTTGAAGTTCGGATCCGCCATCTAAAATAATAAAGGTTTCAGATCTGACCTCTTCGGATCTTATTGCTCCTAAGGCCAAAAAGTTTTGTATGTCCAGACAGGTCTCCTCGGATCCGGTCTCCACACTTCTGTCTGGAGCCGGTGTCTCCAAGTTTGAGGTCTCCTTTTCTGCAGGAGACTCCAAAAATGACTTCTGTTCCTCCATCAGCATCCTCCTCCATTAGGTCTTCCCAGAGTCTCTCTGAGCATGATGTGGATATGATGATGAGAAAGTTCCTTAGAGCTCAAATCCAAATGGTGATCCTTCAGGCTCCAACCCCCATCAGATCAGTGAGTATGGAACCTTTGACACACCCTTAAGTGACTCCTTCTCGGATCCGACCTGTGGTTTTGGAGTTTTTAGATCCAAAGATTCTGAGAGGCAGTGTGTTGGATTTGAGAATATTACCTTGCTCTAATGTTCTCAAATCCAACACACTGCCTCTCGGAATCTTATATTACTTTGCTCTACTGTGTGAACTGTGGTGGTGGTGCTGCGGTAGCGTTGTCACCTCACAGTAAGACATTGTCCTGTTCAGTTCTGATCTAGAGCATCTTCTGTGTGGAGACATTCGTGAATGGGCATACCTTCGTTGAAGGTTGTGCATCAGGGCCGGCAACTCGGCACGTAAAAAACTACTGCCAGTCATTAGCGGACTGGAGTTCCGCTGTGGCGACCCCTAACCGGGAAAAGCCGAAAGACACAACAACCTTGCTCTACTCTGACTCTTTCCCTTATCCATTCTGCTGTGAGCATTTCAGGGCAGAATGAGTCTTGGAGCTGAAGCATCAGCATCGGGTCTGGGGGGCGACTTCGACTCATTGTTGGACAGCTTGGGTCTGATTCCCTGTTTGGGGATGGAACACGGATGGAAGGTAAACATTAGTTGGTACAAGAGCTTTGGCTCTGGGAGGTTGATTTCTCCTTCTCCTGGACCTTCTGCCTTTGAGGTAATGGAAAAGGTTTTCTCCCACCCAAGAGATGCTTCAACTATTACCTCTTCGGATCCTATTCCTCCTCCAGATTTGAGTGCTAAGTGTCATCATCTTATTCCACAGAGGCAGCCAACATGTAAAAGCTTCGACACAGTCACTGCATGGGGATTTCCCCTTTCATCTGACACTTCTCCAGAGTATCCCACTGAACAGGTTCCTTGGAAGAAACTGTGCAAAAAGAGACACTTACCTTCCCCTTTGAAGTTTATAGGTGCTCATGTTGACACAGTGACTCTTCAAGCATTCTTACCCCAGAACAGAATTCTTACTTTAAGGCTACATGTCGATCAGGTTCTGTCTCATCATTTTCCTCCAGCCAAACTGGTTTTAAGAACTCTGGGATTGATGGCTGCTGCAGTTACTTTAATACCAACAGCTTGTTTTCACATGAGGATCCTTCAGTGAACTCTACAAGTGCAGTAGTCCATTCTACACCAACATTTACAATTTCCAATAAAACTGTCCAGGATATTCAAGGACTCATTAGAATGGTGGATCCAGTCTAATGAGATTTGCCAGGGTCGCCCCTTTATCCTTCCTCTACCCCTTGCCACATTGACCACGGATGCCTCCCAGTTTGGTTGGGGAGCATTACTTGGGACAGACCATTCAAGGCATGTGGACCCCAGTAGAAACCAAATTACATATAAATGTCCTGGAGATGAGAGGGGCCCTAATAGCATTACAGGCCTTCCAGAACTCTCTCCCTCTGGGGACTATTGCTATTCAAATGGACAATATGTCAATTGTTTGGTATATCAGCAAACAAGGGAACCAGATCGTACCCTCTTTGCCGTGAAGCAATGAAAGTTTGGCAATGGGCCATCTTATCCAACCACTTTAGTGATGCACATTCCGGGAAAGTCAAATGTACTAATGGACTGGCTCAACAGAGCTACTCTTATGCCTCATGAGTGGTCTATCAGTCAGTCAGTGACAAGCACTATCTTTCAACAATCTATTCGCTTCTCCCCTCAACAAGTGCAGCAGGTTCTTTACCCTAATTCCCCCTCAGGGACAGTCACTGAGAGATGCTGTAGTCCACATATGGCCCCCCAGTTTTCTTTATGCTTATCCTCCCCTACTCCTAATTCCCAAGTTTCTTCAGAAAGCTGTCAGGTTGAAGTGCAAAATGATCATCCTTGCCCTATTTTTCCCCCGGCAGATTTGGTTCCCTTTCCTGTGGTCTCATCTAATATGTCCTTCATGGACACTGGACCCTAGTCCAGATCTCCTCTCACACCTGTCAGACCTGATTCATCCAGACATACCAGGCCTCAAATTGTCCACATGGTTTTCTCCAATTCCAGTTATGGATAGACTTTCCAAGCTTTCTTCTCCTGTTTCGAAGAATTTTGTTTTCATCTCAGAAGCCTTCTACAAGAATGATTTGCAAATGTAAATGGAAGAGATTTTCCTTATGGGCTTAGCAGAGATTTGGATCCTTTCTTTGCTCCAATCCTTGCTATCTTGGAATTTCTAACATTTCTTTTTCAAGGTGGGGCCAGTTTCTTTGCTATTAAAGTTCAACTGGCTGCCATTTTGAATTTTTATATCAGAAATAATGCTTTCCTTTTGGCATCATCTGAACTGTGTAAGGCATTTCTTAAGGGTACCTTTTTACTTAGGCCACCTATTATTTTTTTATTTATTTAGCATTTGTTTACTGGGAAAGTCCAACTGAGACAGAGCCCATTTTCAGCAGAGGCAAGGGACCCTATTCCTCTTTGGGATCTTACTTTAGTTTTACAGAGTCTGATACAGTCACCCTTTGATCTCTTTGCAAAAGTGGACCACAAGTTTATTTCTTGGAAAACCGTTTTTCTTGTAGTCATAACTTCAGGAAGGTGAGTCTCTGAACTCCAAGCACTCTCTTCAAAACCTCATTACTTGATCTTTCATAAGGACAGAGTTGCCTTATTTACAGATCCATAATTCTTACCTAAAGTTGCGTCAAAAGCAAACATCAGTAAAGTCATCAATTTGCCATTTTTTCCCTAAATCAGGGAATAAAGGATAATACATGCTCAATTCTTTAGATGTACATAGGCAACTTTTTTTCTATCTTCATAGAGAAAAGGAAATTAGGAAGACTGATAATTAGTTGTTTCCTTGGCCAAAAAAAGTGGGTAAGCCTGTTTCAAAAACTACAGTAGCTAAATGGGTAACTAATTGTATTTCTTATGTGTACTCCTTAAAAGGCTTGATCTTGCCAAGACAAACAAAAGCTTATTCAGCTAGGTCAATGGATACACCATCTGCTTTTTGGTTCAAAGTTTCCATTGATGACATTTGTGCAGCTGTCACTCGGTCTGAAGCACATACCTTTGTGGCTCATTATGAATTGGGCATCATCTCCAGGAACAGAGCTGCATTTGTCTCTGGGGTACTCCAGAACATCCTTCCATGAGGGCTAACCAAAGGTACTGTCACTGGAGACTCTGTACCATAAGTTGAGGAACAAATGACAACATTAGATTTTTAAGTTATGTACTTGCCATAACTGCATCTGTGTTGTCCATTTTCAATCTTCCTCAACTTCCTTCTCACCTTCCACCTTCCTTGTCTTTGGGAATGACCTTTTGCAATTTTTCAAGAACCACTGTTCCTGTTTGAGCCTCTGTTCTGTTCTGCTACATCTTTTTCTATCATTTTTTATGGATGTGTTATATTGTTCAAGCATAGCTTAGAGACAGCAAACTCGATCTGAGGTAAAGCAGTGATCAGGGGCATTATGAGTAACGGGAGGAGCTTGAGAGTTGAATCCTAGACTGCAAATAAGTGGCCGAGTCAGATCTGAGGATCGGATCTGAACCCATACGTTGAGGAAGAATGAAAACGGACAACACAGATCCATAGTTAAGGTAAGTACATAACTTAAAATTCTTACATTTCCAGTCCCTGTAAAATAGTTATACTTCTAACTCTAATTCTTCCTTACTAAAATCTGAAAGGTCTGAACCCTCACCATCCACTCATTGCATAGCGGTTCTCATGTTCACTTCAGCTGTTCTTTGGGTCTGTATTGTCAGTCAGGAGCTGTGGGGTCTCTTGTTTTTATCATTGTTCCTGCATTAGAATTGCCATGAGTCATTAATTTCCAGAAATACAAATGGATGCATTAATCAGCTGTTGAATATTGCCCAGAGAGTATATTGGTGAAAACCCTTCTTGTTTTTGTATGTGAGAATGTGAATTTATATTAAGTTCCTATATAACTTAACTTTCTTTGTGGTTCATGATGTGGATACAGTGCTGAAACTGGAAAGGCCAGCAGACACGTAGGATTTGTAGTCATTTCCAGAGATATAAACTTGTTTTTTTTTTAATTCTGTTTTACTGTTATGTGAGGTATATATTCTTAGATGATTAGAACTCAGGATCTTCATCCCTCAAAATCTTGCTTTATGAGCTAAAGTAGTACTATTGGCCTAATTGTATGGCATGACTTACTATAGCAGGTTTTATCCATATTTTCTTGATTTCTTTTTTTCCTTAACACATAAAAAATATAGTAGCTATAGTCTACTTGTATATGTTTATACCAGACACTTTTGGGGAGATTTAGAAATCCTTGTGATTAGTCCCAAGAGGTAATTGTGGTTTACAACAGGTTAGAATAACTCCTAGGGATTCAGAAATGACATAGCAACTTATCATATCTAACCTGTTTCTCAGCAGAAGGGTCTTTTCTTCTAAGCAACCAAAATGCCCAATGGGTATGATTCAGAAAGCTGCTAATCCAAGTCCAGTTTAAACCCCTGCAGCTCAGCACTGAATGCTAAAAACACAAGCACACCTTTATGGTATCCTGCACTGAATGCATGTTACAACCATGTCATATAGTTTTGTTGTTTCTACATACTGCTACTTTTATTGTCCTCAGTACTTGTTGTGTGGTGCACTGAATCACACATGCCATGTCATGCTTCATTTAACAATGCAGTGCCATTTTATCGAGGCAATGGCTCCATATTACAAGTGTGAGACCAAAATTCCAGGTCCATCACATCTGAAAAATAAACTAAGATTCAAACAAAAAAGCAGATTTTCAAACTTGCTGTTAACATATGTAAAAACATTTTTTGCAGGAGGCTTTGCCCTCCTGAACACCCCTCCTCTCCCAAAGATGAGAGACTCCACCTGACACATCTGTGACTTACATATGCTTACTCTGAGATTGCTGTACCTTTGAACCTTTGAACATACTCTGGTATATCACAATCTCAGATTTAGTATACATTCCCATACATTTGCTTGTAATTCCTCTGTTCCATTGACTGGAATAACATTCCTTCGAATTTCAGTAGCACCCAAGGGCAGCATGGGTGGAGCTCAGAGAGGGAAGGCAGCCAGACTGCCTAATTACTCTTCAGGGCTCAGTTTGAAGCCCTCTTTGTATGAATCACTGCATGTAATGCATTAGTTCTGTACAGTTCAGCAATGCCTTTGCCAAGTCACAATTTTTTTCTGTCAGTCATTTCCTTTGTCTTTTAGAATAAGACTCATGTTTAGTGGCCTGGTGTCTTCTCAGATTATTCATATTGTTTCCGGATAAATATCATTGCATTTAATGAAAAACTAAGTATGTATTCTATCATATACAACAAATCAGTAAATTTCATGGCTTAAATATCCTTGCAGAATTTTTTATTATAATAGGAAGTCTTATATTAGCTTTAGCAAGTTTTTTCATTTTACCATTAAGACACTCTCTTTTTTTTAAATACCATTAAGGTCTTTAAATATTGTGGTGGAGCAGATGGAGGCTTTTTCCAAGAAGTTGGGTGACCTCTCCTACAAAGTGGAAAGCACTCACCATAACACAGCGCATGAGTTAGAGATGGGAGCCCGACAGAGAGATGAGCAGCTCAGAGGTACTTGTATTTCTCTTAAATTTGTGATCCTGCGAGTGAAAGTTTCTGCTGTGCATACTTATGACAACTCTGTACTACTTGAAATTAACTATTAGGAAGTTAGATTCATTTAACTACTGTATGCATCCTTTTTATCATTTCTTTACTTGATTTTTGTCCCTGCTGTCTGTTGATCCTGGTGTGCATTCTAAGGCAGTGCCAGGACCAGGACCCTATTTCTCTTCAGCAAGCAGGATCTAATAACATGTTATTAGTAGAGTGAGAACACATTTGAAGTATTGTTGATGGACACCCTTTCATTTTCCATCATGAATTAATCCTTGGCTATAGGATGTGTACTAATGGATTCTTATGGAATTGTTGGATCTTTCTGGACTTTTCTTATTAACTTCTGCTCTTCAGAGTTGTAATATCCTGGATCCTGACCTGTCCAGGGATCGATAAGTTTCTTTAAACTGTTTATCCACCTTTACTCAGTCATGCTTCAGTTCTCCTTATGTTTGCTACCCCTTTAAAATGTTGAAACCATGTAGCCATGCCAGCTGTTTAACTTTCTGTTTTCATGTTTATTTAACCTTCTTTTGGTGATATTTGATGTGATGTGGATCAGCAGTGTGTTCATTAGATAATATAGGTGGTTCTTTATTCTTATCTAACATTGCAACTGCTTAGTTACTAAGTAGTGTCACTTAATATTTGCAGGAGTAGCTACCCAGAGAAGGCACATTCTAAGGAACAGTGGTCCATTCAATAAGGTCTGGTGTGGAGTAGGCAAGTGATGTCAGTTGACATTTACTAAGTAATACAGCAGTAAAACACAACTGAATCATGCCATATCATTAGAAAGCCTAACAGAAGTAGGCATATAGGTTTTTCTGATGTACTATGTTTTCCACATCTAGTTTTGCACTCTGGAATTAGTTTGGTCTCCAGTATCTCTTTATACGTATCTATTTATACACAGTCATTCAGTCACTGATATCCATGTACATATTCCGTATGGACACACACATTATATTATGCTATTTACTTGTAACTTGTGCCATTGTAGCTTAAGCAGTGATGCATTACTTAACCTTTAGAGTTTGCTTAATTCTGTTATATGTAACATCTTGCTGTGATATCCTTCTATATCACTGTTGTAGTATTCCTTACTCGAGGGATCCCCTGCCAAGGGTAGACCAAAGTCCGGCCAGTACACCAAAGCCTTAGGATTTTAAGGATGTTGTACATCATGGCATAGGGCATAAAGGTGACAAACAGACATAACTACCTCAGAACTTCTTTGCTGCCAGTCCGAATACCATCTTTGATCGTTGGTGCGAATGCTCCTTTGTCTGTTGGTTTTCTTCTTATCTTTATTTTCTTTGCTTTTGTTGTCAGGTTACATGTCATCCAGAAAGGGAAACTGTCAGTGTGGGAGACAGATTCCCCATAAGGACTGTCACGAAAAGTGTTTTTTTTTTCTTGGGTGCTTCTCACAAACATATGTTTTGTCTAACTTGTCAAGCATTTGTTTCTTAGACTCTTTGTAGTCATATCTCCTTCTTGTCTATCTACCTAGGGAATCGACCGACATATTAAGTTGTTGGCAAAGAGTGCAATGGCTGAATCATCCTGGCCTGAGGGTCTGCCACCTGCCAAGAAGACGAAAAAAGTTAGGTCAGATTTGACTGCTGTACCGCCTCCTCTGGGTGTCTTTCTCGAGGCTGCTGAAAGCCCGGAAGGTCATCCAGTCCTTCTGTCAGATTCCTCTGCTGCATCCGCTTTGGAAGCCATTGTGGATCAGCTTCCTGCACATCCTCGGAGGCTATGTAGACATCTGTTAAAGATGTTGAGGGGGAACCACTGCTGATTATATCTTGGGAAGTGAGAGGTGTTCAGAAGGTTCTTGTTAGGGAGGAGATTCCCACTACATTGACTGAGTGTCAGCAAGGGTCCAATCTTTAGGGCTGATGTTCCTTTGAAAAAGAAGCAGAAGACAAAACACATTTCCCTTCTGCTAAGGATCCTCAATGTGAATGGCAAGACTTTACACAGGGTTGCCCCCCCCCCCCCCAGGGAGTTTCTGTTCTTGCCGCCCCCCCCCCGGTCTTCTACTCCTCTTAAGAGGCCTAGAGAACCGGACTCTTCTGATGAAGTCCTGGACTGTGGAGAAGAGTCTTTGGCTTATTCCTCTCAGATTCCTTCTGAATTAGACTATGGTTTTGAGGAGAAGGACTCCATTAGTCCAGATTCTCCCTTTGAAGAACTTTCCTTTGAAGATACGATATTTCATACAGAGGATTTTTTTTAATGGGACTATACCCAGGTTTCTGATGTTCAGAAGAGGTATTGTGATCTCCTCCAGATGGAGTCTCCTAAGCCTTCTGCTGTTCCTTCTGTCCTTGCTGCTTTGTTGGAAACCTTTTCAGCAGCTTTTCTGTCTCCTGATTCTCAACCCCAGCCCTAAACAACCTGATAGGTTTTATAAGGTGCATGATGATTGTAAATTTTTTTACAAGTGTCTTTCTGCTGACCCCTTTGTTATCTTTGTTTCTTCTGACAAACCTTCCAAACTGTTACCTTCCACTAAGTTACTCCCTTCTGACAAGGACAGTAAGCCCATGGAAAGGCTGGGCAAAATGGTATACATTGCTACTTCCTTTGCCTTTTGGGCTATTAACTACCAGACCCATATGACCAGGTATGTTTTAGCCATTTTCTCTCAGGCTTTTCAGGTTATTTCTGACCTTCCTGATTCTGAGGGGGAAGCTTCGGCCCTCTCTTTCTTGGCCTTATCTTCTGAAGTGGCCCATCATTCTATTAAATGTCATTATGATGCAGCTGATACTTCTTCTAGAGCTGCTGCTTTTGGTTCTGTGTTAAAATGTTGATCGTGGCTTCACCTCCAACCTTTGCTTGGTGATATTAAGTCTACATTGATGGATGCTCCTCTTGACAATAAAAATCTCTTTAGTTCCACAACTGCTGAGAGTTTTTAAATCACTGCAGAAGAAAGGTAAGACCTTGCAGGAATTAAAACATATTTTTGTTTCCACTGTTCCCAAATTTCAAAGGAATTATCCTTCCAAGCCTGTCTTTATACATAGACAATGTTGCCCTCCTCCCAAAGATAAAAAGGGTTCTAGAAAGGCTACTCCTGCTAAGTCCACTCAGACTCCTACTTCTCAGAAGCCTCCTTTTCCAGACAAGCCAGGTTCTGTCTGACTACATACTTCACTCCCTCCCAAGTAAGGTTCCTTTATCTTTTCTTCTTTCCGTGTTTCTTTACAATTGGTTAAAGATCAGTCAGGATTCTGTCCATTATTCGTCAGGGGTATTACATGGTGTGGAAATCCCTTCCTCCTTTTTTGGGCATTCCTCAACCTCCTCAGGAACAGCTGCTCTTTTTTCTGGATGTACTTCAGAGACTTTTGCTTCAAGGTACCATCCAAGCAGTTTCTGCTCGTCAACGGGGGAGGGGTTTTTATTCCAGAATATTTTGATTCCCAGGAAAGAAGGCACCTGGGGACCCATTCTGGATATTTCTCAGCTCAACGTCTTTCTGAAGGTTCCCTGCTTTCAAATGCTGTCCCTTATCTTCACATCCCTGTTTATCCCCATTTCAGGAAATATTTGCGTTTCTCTGTTTCTTGCTTGCATTTTCAGTTGTCTGCTTTGCCCTTTCGCCTCTCTACTGCCCCAAGGCTTTTCACCAAATACCTCACTCCTGTGATTGCTTTTTGCAGGATGCGGGGGATACAGATTTTTCCTTACCTGGGCTAACTACTCCTTCAGGCTTCCTCTCCAGAGACCCTGCTTCAGCACCTCCACTATGCTATCTGCCTCTCACAAAGCCTAGGGTTTATAGTAAATGTCCAGAAATCCTTCCGGACTCATTCTCAGGATCACATTTTGCTAGAGTGCAGGCTCCAAACCATTCCTATGTTGGCATCCCTGTTGTCTCCCAAGGCTTTGACTGTAATTACATTTTTTTCAATCCCTTCTTCCTCAGGTCTTTGTTACGGCCAAGGAGTTTCTAAGGGATTTGGGGTACATGGCTTCCACCATTCCTATGCTTCATCTAGCCAGGCTTCATATGCGAAAGCTACACTGGTTCCTAAAGTCAGTATGGCTTCAACATTGTCATCCTTTGGACTTTCTAGTTCCTCTTCTTCCATGCCTCAAGTTAGAGCTTCAGTGGTGGATTTGTCAACTGTCTCACAACCCAGGGCTTCCTTTTCAGCTCTCATTCCCTTCACAGGAACTGCTTTCAGATGTCTCAGACATAGGGTGGTGAGATTTTTACATCCCTCTAAAGTTTCAGGGCTTTTGTCTCTTCATTAGAGGGTAGACCATATCAACATGAAGGAGATGAGAGCTGTCCTTTATACATAGATAGTGTCATCCTCCTCCCAAAGGTAAAAAGGGTTCTAGAAAGGGTATATTGCTCTTCAGACCTTCCATACTCTGTTCCTTCCAGGGCCTCTCAAAATCTTTACAAACAATACCACAGTGATATGGTACATCAACAAGCAAGGGGGGGAGCAGTCCTACCTCTTGTACAGACTAGCTCCCCAGGTTTGGAATCTGGATGACCAGTATCAGGTGATTCTTCAAGCTGTTTATATTCCTTCAGAACAGAACCTTGTGACAGACTGTCTGAGCAGGTCCATAACACAGACTCACTAGTGGATGCTTCACAGAGTCCACCAGTGGGTTACTCCTGAACAGACAACCTCCTCTCTTTTGCACCAGAGTCCCAAGTCCTCTCACATGGAAGGTGGATGCCCTCTCTTTTTCTTGGAAGGGGATATTTATTTATGCCTTTCCTCCCCTTCCTCTCATACTGAGGGTTCTGTTCAAGATACAACAGAACTCTACCAACATTTTGCTGGTGACTCCCTTTTGGCTCAGACAACATTAGTTCCCCCTTCTTCTGCAGTTGCCAAGGGAAATCACCACAAGTTACTTCACAGGGTGGACCTTCTCAAACAAGAGAAGGCATCTTTCATCCATCCTCACCAGTCCACTCTTCATCTGCCATTGTGGGTGATTTAGGCACCTTTTTTTTTCTGAGGATGTGCTTTGGGTTTTGCAGGAGGCCAGGAAACCCACTGCCAGCAAATCTTATTTATCCAAAAGGAAGAGAGTTTCTGTGTGATTTCTTGTTTCTAACCAGGATCCACTTTCTGTGGAAGTTCCTTTTGTTCTCTCTTATTTGTGTGAATTGCTCCATGCTGGCTTGGCATATTCTTCAGTTAAAGCTCACCTCACAGCTATTTCTGCTTGTCTGCCTTTCACTGCTCCTTTGGCTTCTAGGTTTGTAGTCAAACCATTTCTTAAAGGTATCCTTCGTATTAGACCTCCCAGCACACCTTCCAACTTCTCTGAACAAGAAACTGGACAAAGCCAGAAGTAATGTGGGACAAAGGCCCAAAAATAGTGACAGATTTTAAATATTGCTTCTGTAAACTTAGAAAGTTGCTAGAATGACAAATTTTGCATTATTATACATTTTGTGAAGGTTATGAAGTCAGAATCTCAAATGGCTGTCATTTAGCATTATTTAGTGGCTTCAGTAATAAAAGATTTTTTAGAAAACCACAAATTTTATAAGGATCACACCAAAAATAAAAGGCAAAAATCTGGACATTATGTGAAAAATTTGGACAGTTGAGAGCTATGTCTCCCAGGAAGCCTATTCCTCCTTCCTAGGACCTTAATTTTGTTCTTGGAGATTTGGCCGCAGCTCCTTTTTTTAGGCTGCAGCTTCAGTTTCCTTACAGCATTGTACTTGGAAGGACTGTTCTTCTTTTGGCCCTTACTTCAGCTAGAAGGGTGTGTGAGCTTTAGGCCTTTATGGATGTCTCTCCTTTTTTAGTTTTTCATAGAGATAGGGTGTCTTTTAATACTTATCCTTCTTTTATGCCCAAGGTGGTTAATGAGTTGTCTCTTAATCATTCTATTAATTTGCCCACTTTTTTCCCTTCTCAGCAGTCTGCTAGTGAGAAAGTTCTTCACACCTTGGTACACAGGCAGCTCAAATGTTATTTTGGTAAGACTAAAGCCATTCATAAATCTGAGCAACTTTTTGTTTTCTTTCATCCTAGATCTCTAGATTTGGCTGTTTCTAAGCAAACAGTTTTTTTTCCTGGATCTCTAAAGCCATTTCTTTTTATTGCTCTTTTCATGGGAAAAAACGTTCTACTTATGAAAAGGCTTATTCTACCAGGGCTGTGGCTTCCTCTGGTGCTTTTTCAAGGGATTGGATACCAGTTTCATCCTTGAGGTAGATACCTTTGCTAAACATTACAAGTTGGATATGTTTTCTAGGGCTAGAGCTGAATTTACCTGGGCTGTCCTGCATGGCTTTCTTGAGGGCTGTGCTGGACCTGCCTCGATCTAAGTTTCCTATTGAGCTTTTATACTCTCCCTTGAGTATTGAATACTGTAACAGTGACATTGAAGGACATAGTACAGTTGGGTAAAATCTTACCATAGCAGTAGATGCCCTTTCCTTCACTGTTACAGTACCCCCCCTTTTCTTTTTCCCTTCTTGGATGAACATGCTCTGCCTTTGCTCCTTGGACTGTTGTTACTCCTGGGGCTATTAATTTCTGAGGTAGGTATGTCTGCACGTTACCTTTATGTCCTACGCGGGAAGCATACGTGTGACATATGATGCCCTTAAAATCCTAAGGCTTTGGTTTGCTGGCTGGACATTGGGCTACCCTTAATACTGCATCAGTGAAGGAAAGGACATATACTGTTATGGTAAGAATTTACACAACTGTACTTTCTTTAGAACTTGTTAGTAGTCTATTCCTTCTTAATACCATTTATTAATGCATTAGGTATTGTGAATTTGATTAGCTTTTTTAATTAACAGATCTGCTTTTATTCTGAGCTTTGCTATTCAATGACATTTCTTTGAACATTTCTGGTCATTCATTCATAATTTATTGTACTCATAATTTTTTTATTGATTTTGTTGCTCAACTTTACTGTCATACTGTTATGCATGCATTTTCTTATACAAATATGTACTTATCATATTGCATATACTTCTTCACTGTAAATATCTCTATCTGTAGCTGTACCTTTAATATACTTGCACTCTATAAAAGTATGTTTGCTATTTTTCTTACAGTCTTTGCCTACATCATTTCATTGTAATTTTCATATTTTTATTGTTTCACGCCTAGGCATTCAACAAATCTAAACAGATAAATGAATGCATGCATGCATGTATGCTTGTCTGGACAGATATTTTTACTTCCATATTACAGATATGCTTGTCTTGCCAAATTTGCATTTAATCAGGGTTAGGCATATTTTATTGTAAGATCTGCTAGTCTTATGATAGGGATCCTGTTGACCCTCTGTCCTTTTTGTTTCCTTTGATCATAGCCAGTGTTTGTTTTTTTGTTTTTTTTTTGTCACTGTTAATTACTGGGAATGCTGAGAAGCCAGTATATATGGGGAGGGAAGGGTCTGGCCTTTTGCATCCTTCTGTGGCTACTCTGAAGTAGAGCAGTTGGATTACTGTAAAGAGGATTTGGTGCTACCCTGTGGCAAAATCATTCAGACAGGCATCTTTCCTGTATGCTTCTATTACCCAGGGAGTCACGGTTGTTCCCAGGCTGATAGGTAGGACCTGTACTCCACTAATGACATACAGGATCTTGTATACTAATGAAATTTATATCTGCAGCAGGCTTAGTATTTTATCTGACTTGCAATGGGAACTTAACCTTATTTTTTTACAGATACTTGGCTGGATGGTAATATTGCTTCTTAACTAGAATTGGCCCTTCCTGTATAATAGAATGTGAAAGATGGGATAAGACTGGTGGTGGAGTAACTGCTTGTTTTACATCTGCATTTGAAAATGACTAAATTCATAGTGAGATGACCAGCTTATTTCAGTATGTCCTCAGGTCAGAAGCAAATTGTAGTTCTCTCTTATTTGTGATCCAGCTGGGCATGTTAACATTTTGCTACAAAAGTTTGCAAACTTTGCGATTGATTCATTGATTAATCACTTGAACTGGAATATTCGTTCTGACTTCAGCATCTTAGCCAATGTTGAGTCCATAGTGCTTGCTAAAGAAATAATTTCTGTTATGAAGGTATTCAGGTTTATTCAGGTCATTAACCTTGTTACTCATAAAAAAGGATATGCACTTTACTTGGTATTTCAGGTAAGCTTGGAACCAGTCAGACAGTCTGACCACCTTCTTGTCTATTGCAGTATGGAGCAGGACCTGATTATGTGAACAGGTTAAGTACATGAATTTAAATCTTATATCAGGTAATGACCTTTCTTCTGTGCTTGACCAGCCCCTTCTGTTTTACATTACCAATGGTATTAAACAATTTACAGTGGTTTATGATCAAGCTATGTGCACACTGCCTTTACTAGGATGAGTGAGACATGACACAGTCTAAAATTGCACACTCTGAGGAAGACAGGGTGTGAGTAGGAACACCAGTAGAGACTGACAGGTTTACTTGAGGAAAATCTTAGATTGGATGAAAGTTATATTGTGTTATCAGTTATAATCCTGCTGTAAAGAAGCAATGTTCATCACCAGGGAGCCTGAATGTCTTCCCTGTGTTTATGTGTTTTTTTCTCTGTGTCCGTGGGTTTTCCCTCTTTGTTCATACATATATTACCAGTGAAAGAGATAAAGCCATTCTGTTGGAAAGCACTACAGCAGGTTGCACATCTCACTGTAGGTTGATAGGCATTGGATTCCCATGACACCATGCCCTTAGCCACTGATTAAATGTCAAAATGTATCTTGATAAGCAGATGCCATATGATGTGATGGGAGGTTTCTACTAAGCAGATATATTTTTCCCCTACTTAGTAGGATGTTTGATAATCCCACCATATACTGTTATATATCAAGAGGAAAGAGGACCTTCTTGAATTGTTTGCCCCATCATAAACATTAGCAGTGTCATAATTATGCTTAATTCTTTTTAATTTATTTGCATTTTCTCAGTTATTGGCTTCAGGTAGGCATGCCACTGTCAGTAACTCCTTGCACAATTTACTGAGGTATGTTCCTGTTTTACTAACAAAAGAGTCACAAATTAATAGATATTTTATGGGCTGCTAGCCTACACAATGTGTCATATGGACTTGGCTCGGCTCAGTTTTAAACTTTGGTATTTTAGTATTATGAAATATTTCCACTGGCATCTTACAATGATTGTATGTGTGATCCGCTGTGGTCAATGGGAGGTTTGTGCAGTATGCTGTACCTGTGAGGCTCTATTTCTATTGTTTTTGGTGTTAAGGTAGCTGGTAAGGCCTGTAGGTATATTCTTTAGAACTTTGCATATGTAGTGGTAGATCGGGGTTTTGATTATAAGGTGGGCTGCTGCAGTGAGTTTAACCGCAATATTTGCATATAGATCACATATCTCACTGACAGTAGTCACTGAGTCCCAAATCACCAGTGCCCTTCTGCACTAGCTAGGCTATCCCTACCTGTGTCATGCTCCTTTGAGTTGTGCCTACGTATTCTCTGCATCCTGTACTACTACTCTCCCTCTTGACTGTTTCCCCCTCACACTGTCTTCTGCAGTTCATCTAAGTGCCCCTGTTCTGGGCTTCCCAAATCTCTTCTGCTGTCAGACCTTTGCTGACCTCCAGGCAAAGCTGTTTGTGGCAAACTTAAGACATAATCCTTACCTCTTGCTTTTGCTGGCTTCTTCCTGCTTAATCTAGGTTAATTCTCTTTTCCTTTCATATTCTAATAACTGCTCTGCTTTCAACAGTCCTTTCCTGTTGCCCAAAGAGCTTTGTCCAGTTTTATAAATATAATTAAAATCAGTATAAAATAAGTGATGTTCTTCATCTCACATTGCTGCAGTCCTTACATATGGGTAGTCCGCTGTCCTCGGTCGGCCCGAATACCAAAGTATTAGGCTGACGTCGGTCATGGGCGCTCATATCTGACATCAGAGCGTCAGGGTATAAAAGCGCATGACCGACGTCATATCCTCAGTCTTTTTTGCCGCATGGTCCGATGCAGAAGCAGCGTTGCAAGTGCCGTTCGGCGTTCTGAAATTTTCGTATTCTGAGTTTCAGACCGAAATCAAGTTGGGCTAAGTACCCCGTTGGGGAATATTTTTGTTTTTTCTTGTCTCAGTTAATTCCGGATGTCAGAAAAAGTGAATAATTGTATTTCTTGTGGGAAACAGATACCGCATAGGGATTATCACTCTCTTTGCATTCCTTGTTTGGGACCGGACCACGACGTAGTCGGGTGTCGGTTTTGTGCTAGGTTTAATAAGCGCACTATAAAAAGAAGGTTAGATTGTGCTAGGTTAGTCTTTGGTAAGCGGTGTAATTATACTATGCCGTCGGATCCTCCGACGCCCGCTTCCACGAAGAAGCGCAAAGACAAATCCTTGAAACCTAGACAGGTTGATTCGTCCGTTTCAGACGCCGGTCCTGCAGAAACTACAGTGGAGCAGGTGGATCCGGCTGAAGTTTCTGTTGAGTCTCAGGGGGAAACTTTGATTTTGCAGGATGTGGCCTCACAGGAGTCAGGTCAAGCTGAAGGGGCCTCTCAGGTTACTGTTCTCCCTTCTATGCCTAAGGTGGTTAGGCCTTCTGCTACTATTTCTAAGGCTTCTTCTAAGGGCAGGTCTGTTTTGCCTTCCTCTGGTGTCCCTCCAGGTACTTCAGGGTCTGTGCCTAAAAAGCACATGCTTAAAATGGCAGAAGATTTGATTTCTTTAATTAGAGGTTCTATGCCCCCTCCTGATAAGAGGCCCAGGGTGGAGCCAGAGTTGGAAAGTTTGGATCAGGCCTCTGATGACTCAGACTCTTCTGCTGAAGATATTCAAGATTTTCCCCCTTATTCAGATTCTGATTCAGAGGATTCCACTCCTTCTGCTTCTCCTCCAGAGGATTTTTCATTTTCAGAAACTCTGCATTCCATGAGGGAGCATTTTAAGTGGGAAGGACAGGATTTCTCTGATACACGGAAGAGGCTTAGGGAATTCTTGTTTTTACCACAGCATAGACCCTTGGCTATACCTCCTGTTTTGGATGTTGTTCAAGATGTTTTCTCGGAGGCTTCCCTTAATCCAGATTCTTTGCCTCCTGCGCCAGTTAAACCGGACAGGTATTACAGGGTGCCTGAGGCTCATAAATATCTGTATAAGAGTCCTAGGGCGGACCCAGAAACTATTAGTCAGGGGCCTAAGGGTGTTAGAGCTTCTGTTGTAAAGAATCCGGTTCCTCTAGATAAGGAAGCTAGAGCTTTGGATAGATGGGGTAAGAAGGTGTATACCTCTTCTACTTTAGCAATGAGGGCTTTAAATTGCCAGTTTCATATGTTGAAGTATCAGAATTTCCTCCTTTCTCAGCTAAAATCTAAAGTGGATGCCTTGGCAGAGGGCATAGAGTGTAAAGAATTGCAAGATTTAGTACATGTCTCTGAACAGGTGGGTAAGCATTCTTTGCAGTGTGGTTTTGATACTGTACAGGCCTCTTCTAGGGTGGCTGCCACTGGTTCAGTTCTTCGTAGGCACGCCTGGCTTAAGGATCAGAATTTGTCCGAGCATGTTAAAACTAGAATTCTGGATGCCCCTTTACAGTCTGAAGTTTTGTTTGGTCCCCCTGTGGAGTCGGTTTTGAAGAAAATGGAAGACAAGGCTAAGTCAATGCAGACTGTTAAAGATTTTTTGCAGGTTCAACCTCCTAAGTTTAGTAGAAATTGGCCTACTAAGGGGTGGACCTACCCTTCTTCTGATTCTCAGTCTAGGGGTAGATCTAGACGTGGAAGGGGCAGAGCTCACAGTACATTCAGGCCTAGAACTTGGAGTTCACCTGCACAATCTGCAGGTGAGGGCAGGGGCCAGTCCTTTCGTAAACAGACCCAATGACCTGCATTTCCAGCTGCCAGATTCTTCTTCCCTGGCAGCTCCTTTGGGAGGAAAGTTAGCACTCTTCAAGCAAAACTGGCTTTTAGTCACCCAGGACAAATGGGTATTGGACATTATAAACCGTGGCTACAAGTTCTATTTCCATACATTGCCTCCTTTCAAAGGCATGCCGGACGTTCCTACTCGGCAAAGGATAGAGGCTCACAAGCAGATTTCTTTACTTCTTCAAATAGGAGCTATACAGCCAGTTCCTCTGTCAGAAGTGGGACTAGGATTTTATTCTCGCCTGTTTCTAGTACCAAAGAAAGGGAACACGTGGAGACCAATTTTGGATTTACCTATCCTCAACACTTATCTGGACATTCCAAAGTTCAAAATGCTGACGTTACAACAGCTTTTACCTCTGTTGGGAAAAGATCACTGGATGGTAACTCTGGATCTCAAAGAGGCTTATCTTCATGTTCCTATCAGGCCCAGTTGCAGGAGGTACCTGCGTTTGGCTGGAAATTTACATTATCAGTTCTCTGCATTGCCCTTTGGCTTATCTACTGCGCCCAGAGTGTTCACAAAGGTTCTGGCTCCAGTGATAGCCTTTTTCAGGTTAAGAGGAATACAGATTTATCCTTATTTGGACGATTGCCTGATTATTGCACAACACAAAGACGAACTTCTGCATCATCTACAGTATGTGATGGTAGTGTTAAGATGCCTAGGGTATTCTGTGAACGAAATAAAGTCCAGTCTAGTACCCTCTCAGGACATGTGCTTTCTGGGTGTGAGACTGAATACAGCTTCCCAGATGGCCTTTTGACCCCGGACAAACAAAGAAGCCTTTCTCTTTATTTCCATCAAATGTCTCTACAGTCCAGGCTGACTGCAAGGACAGTCCTTCAAGCCTTGGGGTTCATGGCATCTTGTATTCTGGTGCTTCCCAATGCCAAATTGCATATGAGGAAGCTTCAATGGTATCTCAAAAATGTATGGACACAACACTGCCAAGATCTAGACACTGTCATTCAGATAATACCTTGCATTCAGAAAGAATTTTTGTGGTGGGCTCAGGAATGTCACCTAAACAAGGGACTCTCTGTGACCCGACCAGAGGCGAGTCAAATTCTAACGACAGATGCCTCGGACAAGGCTTGGGGAGTACACCTCAATGGAAAATGGGTGCAAGACACGTGGCCTGTCAGACTTCAACATTTGCATATCAACTTGAAGGAGATGTTAGCAGTCCAATTTGCATTGATGGCTTTCAAAGATTTACTTCACCCAGGACAGGTGTTGATTCAAACAGACAACACTACTGTCATGTGGTACATCAACAAGCAAGGGGGAACCCATTCGTACCCTCTTTGCAGGCAAGCGATGATTTTGTGGGAGACTGCTCTCAGTTTACACCTCAATCTTCAGGCAAGGTTTCTACCAGGAGCACAGAACTCCTTAGCGGATGTGTTGAGCAGACAAATTGTGGATCCTCACGAGTGGAAACTGGATCCTCATGTGTTTCAAAAGTTGACAGTGTTATGGGGGACTCCAGACATAGATCTGTTCGCTTCTCCACTGAATTACCAGTTGCCAAAGTTTTGCACAAAAATGTTTCATCCCACAGCTTGGAAGGTGGATGCTCTATCATTCAGTTGGAGCAATCTTCATGTCTATGCCTTTCCACCTCTGCCTCTCATTCCCAAGGTACTCCTGAAGGCCAGAAAAGACAAGCCATCCATGATTCTGATAGCGCCGGATTGGCCTCGCCAGCACTGGTACCCACTACTGAGGAGTTTGGTACGGGAGCCTCTATGGCCTCTGCCTTTGATTCCACATCTTTTGTCTCAGGAGGGCAATCACTTCCTCAATGTCAAGATTCAGTCTCTGCATCTCACAGCCTGGCATATTCTATTTTAGACCCTGGAGGGTCTCAGCTTCCACAACAAGTTTTGAATGTTATTTTGGAGGCCAGAAGGCCTAGTACAAGGAACGTTTACGCTGATAAATGGAGGAGATTTTTTCTTTGGAGCAAAGCGAAGGACTTTGATGTTTCCAAGCCTGATTTAAGTATTTCTCTTCAATATCTTACTGAGTTATTGGACAAGGGTTTGTCTTTCTCCTCGATAAAGGTTCATGCTGCAGCCATTTCTGCTCACTATGACTGTGACCCTCCTTTATTTTCCCATCCTTTGTTTAAGCAATTTCTTAGAGGGGCAAAGAACATAAGACCCCCACGTAGAGCTCCTACTCCTGCTTGGGATCTCAATTTTGTGTTGGAAAAGCTTACTCTACAACCTTTTGAGCCTGCAGCTACGGCCGAGTTAAAGTATTTATCATGGAAGACTGCTTTTTTGTTGGCTATTACCTCTGCAAGAAGGGTTTCTGAATTACAGGCCCTTATGGCAGTGGAACCTTTCCTGATTTTTCATAAGGATAGGGTATCTTTGCATACTAATCCTTCCTTTATGCCTAAAGTGGTTTCTAGTGTGGCCTTGAACCAAACTATTCATTTGCCTACTTTTTATGCAAACCCCCAAAATAAAGGGGAGAAGATTTTGCATACTTTGGATATTCACAGGCAGTTACGTTATTATTTGAGCAGAACCAAGAGGTTCAGGCAGTCTCAGCAGTTGTTGGTTTCTTTTGCTTTGGGTTCTCAGGGAAAACCTGTTTCAAAACAAACTATTTCTAAATGGATTGGGTTTTGTATTTCTTTCTGTTATTCCCATCATGGTAAGGAGATTCCGGCTGGAATCAGACCTCATTCCACTAGAGCTACTGCCACTTCTACTGCCTTTCTAAGGGGGGTAGCTACAAAAGATATTTTGGAAGCAGCCACTTGGAGTTCAGTACATACTTTTTCCAAGCATTACCACCTTCCTCTTTATTCTAAGTCTAGGGCTGGATTTGCCACTGCAATTTTACAGGGCATTTTAGCAGCCCCTAATGCTTTATGATTTTGCCATCCTCCCTTTACCTCTGCTTTGGGATTCTACCCATATGTAAGGACTGCAGCAATGTGAGATGAAGAACATAGTACAGTTTTGTACCTACCATAAATGTAGATGTTCGAAGATCCACATTGCTGCAGTCCAATTTACCCTCCCTCCTTCCCCTCTGTAGTTTGGCATGGTTATATGGTTTGGGTGATGGTTGTTGTTGGGCATGTTTTTGGGAGGTATCCTGTTTTTGGGCTGTGGCCTTTCTTTTTAGGGCCTTCTGACATCTGGGGCAAGAAAAGACTGAGGATATGATGTCGGTCATGCGCTTTTATACCCTAACGCTCTGATGTCAGATCTGAGCGCCCATGACCGACGTCAGCCTAATACTTTGGTATTCGGGCCGACCGAGGACAGCGGACTACCCATATGTAAGGACTGCAGCAATGTGGATCTTCGAACATCTACATTTATGGTAGGTACAAAACTGTACTTTTTATTCCCCCACCTCTGTGTGTGTGTGTGTGTGTGTGTGTGTGTGTGTGTGTGTGTGTGTGTGAAGAGAGACAGACAGCAATTTGTGAGTGTATTTGTATTATATCAGTATATTTATACATTATATGTAGTAGTAATCTTATTTCTAGTTTTTCACCTTAGGCTTAACTTTTTTTATTCTCTACACATATCAGTGTCATTCATTTCACTGACAATGTTCATCAATGCATCTTGCTGCGCTTGAGCAGAGAATTTAAGAATATCACCTAGTAAGAGTAATCTAATTTGTGCTGACCACATTCCCATTTAAATTCTTATAGTAAACTATCCAAATGCTTCTCTTTGTACAATAAGTTTGCATGATTATGCTAGCTTCTCCTCCCATTGATGGCACTCCCTCTACTTTGCTTGATGTTTCTTTTCTGTTTATAGCTTCCACCAGTGGCATAGTTAAGTACATTGTCTTTTTTTTTTAAGTTTTGAGCCACTTAATTAAGCATAATTTCTCAATCCCATTTTGTTCCTTTGTTTTTAAATTTGTGTTATTTAATTATTTCTTCTACACCAAGCTTTCCCAATAGCTCCATTTCTGGAATGCTAGGCACTACATGTTGTTATAAAAGTATTCTTGACTGCTGCAACTCAAGCTGTCATTAGTGTTCTGCCATCTCCAGAGTTACCTATGGTCTACTAAGTGGATTTTATAATTGAACAAAACAATGTTGTGGGCTGTTATGCATTGAATTTCATGTGAAATTCCTGTATGACATTGTTTTGCTATTTATATAACAAATATTTTCTCAGTTCTTTTTCTGTCTAGCTAACGCTAACTTTTCTATGAAATCTGAAAATCAAGCATCACAGGCAGTTATTGATGTGTGTTTAACATTTTCTGCAATCAGACTTCAGTGGTTTTTGGAAGATTCCATACCGCACTCAAGGAGGCACACTTCATGGCAGTAATGACAGTACATGCCATGATATCATTCAATGGCTGTATAACACATCTGTCCCAGGAGACCACTCTTCGTTTTGCTACTTCTGCTCTTCAAATCATGATTACAAGACTCATTAGCAAAGTTTCTGTACTTGCATGCTTTACAAATCCACAAAATGTTTGTCTGGCGTTTGGATTGCCAACTAAGGCCCACAACAGCTTTGACTGGGCAACAGACAGAGGCTATAGGCTCAGTCTGTTTCACCACAATGAAATAATATGCGATGGTACAGGTTGTAAGTCTGCACTGCTGGGAAAATAATATGTTAGACAAAACTGACCTTTTGATCATCGTTAAATGTACACTACAATCACTGATTAGGGCTAACACCTATGACTCTCAAATAAGCTTTACACCAAACTGCAGAGCAGAGTATTAATGCCTGGCTTTACATGATGTTACTCTCCTTGCTGTAAGCTCAGTATGTTCCATTGTTTTCTTACAATCAATGACTGAATCTTGGTCAGCACACATACTCATGAAATGGTTCCCAGGTGAAGCTAATGATACCTTTTTAGTACCAGTGTCCCTTTTCGTGTATTTATGGTTTTATGGTAATGCACTGCCACTAGTTAGACCAGTGTAACACACCAGGAACACAGCAAACATTCACTCTTCAAATTACATAAATGTAATGGGTGGGTTTGACAGAATTGTTAAGGTCTTGGCCACAGAGATACTAGGTACAAGGTTTGATGCTGATCTTGGGTTATTGGCTAGGTTTGTATGAACGTATGTAATAGGTTTCCTATTAGAAGACCGAAGACGCATTCTTTCGAATGCGTCTTGGTAGAACTCAAAAACCTGAAATGGCAAAATATTGAAGTGGCTTTTAAGCGATTCTTTCCCTGGGAAAGAATTTGCTTGGCCGCTTCATTACTTTGCCGTTTTTGACACTGTAGTGCGGTCTCGGAGTTGGTATATTTAAGTATGGGATGTGGGGGGGGGCAAAGCCCCCCCACTTAATGTAATATGTAAAGTGTTTTTTGTTGGGACAGTGATTTTTTTCCCTAGGAAAAAAAATCGCTGCTTTAACAGTTCGAAATTGTAAGCTTTCACTTACATAGGGTCGATTGATCATCGTTTGCTTTATTAAGCATTCGGTGATCTAATATGTAATATACTTGTTTGTTAGTTAAGGCTAAAATGGTCACTCTTCAAAAAACAAAGACAACAGTTATTAAGTAAGCAGTCCTATCCACATAACATCTTTTGAATAAATGAAACACCAACTGTGATGTGGATATCCCACCACTGCCAACCAATATGTGATCTGGATATCCCACCACTGCCAACCAATATGTGATGACCCTCCACCTCTGGGCAAGTAATCAAGGAGCCTCAGTCCTCACCACTGGCACCTGTGGGGGACGTTCACTGGGAGGATAACAGGTAAACACACAGTATTTCCAGATGTAGCTCTCTGCATCAAGTGCAGTTTCCCTTAAGAGCACGCAGATACCACAGTCAGTGTGGGGCTTCTCCAGCTCCCCAGTAAGACTTCCCACTGCCACAGCTATAGAGCTGAGTCCTTAGCCAGGGTGCCAAGCCAAGTCCTCCAGCAGTGTCTCTCTGTCCATCCATTGCTTTATGTCCCCGCCCAAGTAGCTGACACAAATACTCTTGGAGATTTGTTTTACACACACACACACACACACAAACACACACACACACACACACACACACACACTTGGGAAAGTCTGGCACAGGTTTACTCTGCCCAGACTTTAAGGCAGTTATCACTGCCAAAAGAACCCCTCACCAGCTACTTTAAGACCCTTAACAAAGGGTGTCAAATTTTACTGTGTAATATTAATACAAATAGTAGTTTGACCAAGAGGAATGCTATTAGGAGTGACACACATAGTGTCACCAAATAAATATGCAAGTACTCTCTATTTACAACTAGCAGCCACAATGAAAGGTTTAAATATATTTAATAATAAATAATAAAAGAACAAGAATATACTAAGTATATATTCACTGTGACATCAGAGTTCAAATCACAGGAAATATTTAAAATAATATTGAAGGGCAGGGTAAGACAAATAAAGAAAAGCAATATCTAAACTAAGCTTCACTATATTCATGACTGTATCTAAGAGAGTTACTGTTCCCTACTTACTTAATAGAGCAAGCAGATGATGTGGTGAATGGTCCTTCAGGATGTTGTCAGGCCTAAGGCAGAATACAGAATGCTCAGTCTCACCAAGAGACTTCTCAAAATAATATCTAAAATATTACTGCTGGGATAACTTGCAGAATGACAACACGTCTTGTCATCTGACTTCTAGTTCCCAGGCAAACCCCATTGCTGGAAGCTGGCACGATTTAGCACCTGCATGTAAAAATACACACATAAGGTCTTTTGCTCAGATCTGTGGCAGGTGCTGGAAGTGATAAAACAATTTCATACCTCCATGCTTCCAGAATAGTAATTAGTGCACCCCAAAGACAATACAGAAAGCTTCCTAGTACACACTTGTGTGTCCTGGCTGCATTGAAACCTTGTGAGATAGCATCTTTATGGCCTAGCCTATAAAGTCATTTAATTTCAGATATTTTTTAAAGTTTGCTGGACTGAGGGTAACCTCCTGTCTACCAGTTTCCTCTGTTAAAAGATATACATTTAAATAGTTACAATAGTGCATGTACATTTCTGCTCTGTCCAGTAGGACACAATGTACATACATTTCAAGCACAAGCATTTTCCAAATACATTTTCAACACAAATGTTTGTACAAATCAGTTTGATATACACATGACATACAGTTCTAATACATTTGTAACACCAGAATCTTGTATGACATACAGTTATAATACATTTGTAATACAAGCATCTTGTATAAATCTATTTATAACATTTGTTTACCGGGAAAGTCCGACTTGGAACAAAGCCAATTTTCGATGGAGGCCTGGGGAGAAACACTGTAGACACATTTCTTTGTAATGTGGGAGGAAACCAGAGCACCCAGAGGAAACCCACACGAACTTAGGGAGGACATGCAGACTCCACACAGAAGGGACCTCAGCTGAGAATAAAATCTGAGACCCTCTTGCTGGGAGGCGACAATGCAACCACTGCGCTCTCAGTTTGGTATTCACAAATGACATATAATTATTTACAAAATTACAGCTAGCTGTGCTGGCAGTACCTTCTTTTGTCACACCGACCACAAGCTTTTGAAAATTGATTGATAACATAGTTTACTTGACATAAAATTAAGCACTGCACTTTGTAAGATTAAATATGCAGTAAATAAACCCTTGTACAGTAAATTATAGTGATTAAACGTATTCTGTCTGCTTCTGACTTTTTAGAGCATTCAGTAGGTAAAGCAAACACATTGGCAGTGAACTCTAAACTTGAGCACTCAGTCCAGAACGATCCACTGTATATACTCCCAAAGCAAAGGATAACAGTACTCTCAAAACAGACCCAGTTCTGGATTTCTTTTTGGCTTAGATTTTAAATGTAAGTTTTGTGTTTGCACAGACACACAGATCTATATGAATTGCAGTCTAATAAGGAAATGTTCACTGCAGGTATGTGCAAGGAGATGCTTTTTAATCTCCAAGACTTTCTGCATCTCTGCTAAAAATGACATGCAGATTTTGTACAGCTTTGTACACTGTACACATGTTACTGCAAGATTTCCTGAAAGCAGTGACATGTTTCACGAGTTTTGTATTTTCCTTCTTGAAAAAATTCACATTTAACTTTGCTTAGTATAACTTTTTCCGCAGTCACATTTTTTTTTTGTAATCTTTACTAAATGACAAATGTAAGTTTCATACAACATGTCACAAGTTTTATTGTTTTGGAGAAAGGATAACCTGAAGCACAGGTTCATCCTCTCTACTGAGAACTGTAGGGAGAAGATTTTTGCCTGTCTCACAGCCAAATGATGGCAGCAGGTAAGAGCTCCTGTCATGGGGTATGACAGAGAGGTCCCTTGTGCAAGCTCAAACATAGATTGGCGCATTATTGCTGCAAGCAGTAAATCTTAGAGGGCAGGTTAAAGTCTAGCCCTTGTAGAGATCAGTATGTTTTTTAATTTGCCTTTTGATACCCACAACTGAGTGCTCCCTCAGCAAAGACACAGGTCTGCACTATTTTTCTACTTTGGTGGAGAAGGGGGAGGGACAAGGGCCTCACTTTCAGTTCCTACCTTGCAAGGTGTGCTCTGGATGTCAGTACTGTCCATTCCCCAGATAACCAGCTGAAGCCCAAGGCCAACAAACCTGATTCCAGGAAGCCAAAGCTTGAGTCATCTGCTTAAGGAACAGATGAACCTAGAACTATATCATCATCTTCTGTGATCTTCTCCCAGGCTGTACAGTGCCAGCCAGTCCCCATTTGGGGATCAGGGTCATTGGGTCCTCCAACACTAGAGTATTTGGCCCAAGCTTTAGACATCATACAGCTGTTTGATGTTTGATTAAATTATGTGTCAAAGGTGTGTAATGGAATTCTTAAGTCAAGTCCTGTCTCCCTGCATGCTGCCTCAGGCTACTATATGCTGACTTAACAGTAGCCTGTTTCCCTGCATGCCTTCTGTCAGGCTACTTTAAGTCAGCAGACCTAGAGGTCATAGTCTCTAAGGTGAACAATGAGGACAATGAGTCCTTCCCCTATTCAGTTCCCCTCAGATGACCTTTCTTTTGATAGTCCCTTAAGTTTGATGAGTTCCAGTATAGACTGAATTTATGCCCCTATCCTATTTACATAAACATCTTGCTACATATCTAGGGAATAAGTAAGTGATTACTACATTTTTAATTAATTTATTTATTTATTTTGCTTTTGTTTGCTGGGTTTGCCTGACTGGGTTAGTGAAAAAAATAACTTTTCAGCAGAGGCTCAGGAAGAAATGCTTTATCATATTACAAACATTTTTAAACAGACATTCAGTAATATACATATACAGACGTTCAGTAATATACATTAACAATTGCTCATACATTTGCTAATTAGATTACATTGATATGAAATAAAGCAACATTACAGTATAAAAGATACTTAAGCTTCAGTAGATATGAATTACTGGGCATTTGAAGAAATTTATTAGCGGAATTCTTAGACAAATAGATCATGTGATTAGTGCTTAGACATTCAAAGAAATAGAGGTGAGAGAAGGAACTAGGTAGGGCAGAAAATGTTAATATGGTTAAGAGGTGGGGGTACAGTGGGTTCATAGGATAATGATAGATGGTTATCATAAAATCTATATTAGAAGTGTGGCGGTAGGGGTATTAAAAAAACTATGTATATGGCTGTGAGATGATAGTAAAATTATTCAGTTCTCTGTGAAGATGGTTATCTAACAGGATCGTGAATGAAGATAACCTGTTTGATGATATGGTAAGCTGAATATAACAATAGTATTTATCCTGGAGATGTACGGGAGCAGATCCATTAATCTGACAGATAAAGTATTGGTTGTTTTAAATGAGTTTGTTTTCTGTGGTTCCACAATTTAGCTACACTGTTTGAATATAGGGAGTCACATGCAGTATTAGAAGATTTGGTAGTAGTGATTAGTGATTTTTCTCAAGAGCATAAAATTCTATTGGGAGAGTAGTGTTGTATTAAGTTGTTAAGGGCTGGGCAATTTCCTGGCTTATAGAGAAGTCTGTGTATTGTAGTTAGCTGAGATGTGGTAGTTCTAAGTAATTTAATTCTCTGAGGGCTAGACAGTGCTGTGTTTTGTTATAGTCAATTGCAAATTTTGCTGATTTATTACAACATTGCTCAAGTTTGGACAGTAAAGAGACTTGAGGGTTAATGAAGATTGGGGCAGCATGAGGAGAAATGGTAGAAAGAAAGCAGAGGCTATATGCCCTCTCATTATGTCATTGAGGTAGGCTTTTACTGTGTATAATGTACCTAGTTTTTGATGAGTTTTTTTTAACCACGTGTGACACATGGTGTTTAAATTTCAATTGGTCATCTATGAAGGCGCTGAGTAATTTTGTGTAATTTACTTGTTCGCTGTTGGTGTTGTTGACAGAGACGATAGTGAAAAATGTTGTTTTGGTAGAATGTCTTTTGGGGTAAAGAGCAGTAGTTCAGATTTTTTTAGAGTGTAGTAGTTGTGAATTATTTAGCCGTGTTTCAGTTGATAAGAAGGATTGTTGTGTAAGGTCTTGGAATGTAGAGAAAGAGATTTGGCAGATCAGATTGAGGTCATGTCATTAGTTTCTTGGGCTAGAGTAGCATTTTAATAGGAATATAGAGGTCATTGACGAATATGTTGAAAAGTTTGGGGCCTAGTGTAGATCCTTGTGGGATACTAATAGTTACTGGCAAGAAAGTGGAGAAATCATTTTTCCATTTCATTGCTAGTACTCTGAGAGATAGTTATGGACCCATTGCAGTAAAAAGTGGTGAGCACTAAGGATGAGAGTTTATGCAAGAGTCTCTGGTGGGAGACAGTATCAAAAGCTTTTTATAAATCTAGGAAGATGGTGGAGACTAGACTTCTGGTATTTCTATAGGCGTTGAAAGTATTAAAATTCAACAAAGCAGTAGTTGTATTGTGATAAGGACGGAAGCCATGGTGTGTTGAAGATAGAACTTGGCTATCTGTCAGATTGTTGAGAAATTGTGTATGAATATATTTTTCCAGTATTTTGAAGTGGTAAATAAAATGGAAGTGAAATAATGAATGATTTTTAACATAGCACAGGTGCTTTATTTTCAGATATGGATCAATTTCTCTGAACTGAAACTGGATATACAGTATCCTCTGCTACTATTTTAAGATATTTGTCAGGTAGATTGTCAGGGTTAGTGTTAATATGCTTTAATTGGTATTTTTAATGATATCTGTGATAGCTGATTAGGGTAAATATTGAAGCAGGTTATTCAGTTCAGTAGGGACCTCTAAAGCTTGCTTAGTGACATGGTTGGTTAGTGACTGTATTGTCTGTATAAAGTAGGTATTCATTTTGTTGCCTATGGGATCATTCTGTTTCTGCACATTTGGAGTTGGTTATGCAGCTTGTCCTGGATTGTGATTGCAGTCAAAAATAGTTTTGCATTACTACTCTTTGTATTTTGATTGGTTGATTTTCTTATCTTTGCTGATAAGTTGTTTTGTTAAGTTTCTTAATTATCTTTATGCAAGTGAAATAGGATTTGTTTTATTTTTTTTTTTGTCCAGACCTGCCATGCTTTGTCTCTTTGTTTCACAAGTTGTTTAGTTGCTAAGGATAGCCATGGGGCAGGGTTTGTTTTGACTCTTTTTTTTTTATTATGGAGGGGCCTAGTATGTTTAAAACATGTATGAAGATTTTATTGAATGCAGATAGAGCATAATCTATGGAGAGAGTCTTAATTGACTCCTAGTTAAAGAGATGTAGTGTGTTAATAAAAGTGCATTCATGAAAAGTAGAGAGTTTTCTTATCAGGCTGTAACGATGAGTTTTGGGACTATTGATTTGGTACCTTATGGTATCGATTGGTAAGTGATCACTTAGGCTGTCTGACAGAGTTCTATGGGATGATATTTTATTTGGAAGGGATATTAGGATCCAATCAAGGATTGCTTGTCTGGCTGTGGCTTTGTTATGTTTGTTGGTGTGGTTATAAGTTGGGTGAACTTGTACAAATGCATATTATTATTGGTTGGATTTTCAGATCATATAGTGTACCAGTCTATGTTAACATCAGTCAGTGTTATGGTTTCAGAAGGGATTTTTGAGGAGGTCCATCAGGGAATATCTTCTGATGTTTTAGCATTGTTACCCGGGGGTATATAAACCCACAACTGCAATTGTATTGTGAATGTTTAGGTTTAGGATAGTTAGTAGAATTTGTGAGAGAAAGTTGGCAGGATGTGAGGGGGAGATATCTAGTGTGTTTTTGTAGAAAATAGTGACACCATCTGTGTTTTTGTTGGTTCTGTTTAATCTGATAATGTTATAGCCTGGCAGGGCATTTTTTTTTCATTTTTTTGTTGGGTATTACACACTTTCCTTAAGGAAGAACAAATGAAAAAGGGAAAACTAGTTGTACACCAATGACTGCTCTTAATATGGGCATACAAATTACTAAAATTGTCACAACTTCTTATGTAAAATTCATGTCAAAGATCACTTTGCATTCTTGTTAAAAATAAGACAAAAATGAGTCAAGCTGGAATTGCTTGTTTAAAACATGGTTTGGTAAGTTAAAACAAGAAATAAGAGCTTTCACCTTTGTCAGAACTTCATCAGATCTAAGTTATACATAGCAGTAACAAGTAATATATATATTTTCTATTTTCCATATAATTAGCCATGTAAATTTTGAAGGCTTTACTCTAGCAGCACTTAAAACAAATCACATGCAATGACAGTGATTAGAATAGTGGTACATTCAAAGTTTGCATCTTTATTGTGATTGGTGCTGTTAACTCATTATCTAAATAAGTACAATGTCACTGTATACATGGCTGTTGATTCATGTGCTATTTATAATGTCAAATAACAATGTAGGCATCAGGTCCTGCATTTTTATTATACTAATATAGTATATAATTAAACAGATGGCAGTGAGAGTATACTGTATGTAGGAGACACTTAACAGAATTCAAAACAAAAGTGTACTGCTATGGAGAGAGGAGCAATTAGGATTTAGCAAGTGTAAGTTAGTTTAAGAAGTCTCAAAGAGCCAGGAGAGCAAAATGTCATCAGGGTTAGTAATAAAGAAAGCTGAAGGAAAAGTCAAGTGTGAAGATGTGGTTGTATGTCTGAAGATTCCCAGGCTTAGAAAACATAGGAGAGGAAGGGACAGAGGTGGGACCACATGTAAAGCTCACACATATACCTTATACATATACATATACATGTGCATATACATATATAAACACATACACACACAGACCGATATAAAAATGGTGAATGTATATGTGATTGTGTTAAGTAAATACATGTGTGTATGTTTGTGCTCACCACAAAATTATTATTTTAAAATGCTTTCACCTATTTCTGTTAATAAAGTGAGGGGCTTCCTCATATCCCATTAAGCTAATCATGTACCAGCATTGGTTAGACATATATGAACAATTCAACTTGACATTAAATTAATCCTCAGATATCAAATATAATTAAAATAGCTGTGATGGAAGTAAACGTAATAGTCAGAAATCTTACTTAAACTTCATATAAAAAACTAAAATAAAATGAACATCTAGTACTAAGGATAACAAATTAAAATTAAACTCAAGTATGGACATAAATAAAAAACTACTTGTGTTGTTGTGTTTTAGTGAAAGTTGTATTGTTCTAGTTTCAGTATGTTCTCAATGGGGCATGTCCGATTGAAAATGGGTTTCCCTAAACTTTAAGTTGAATCTGCCATTCAAGTTCTTTTTTCTGAAGATTTGTAGTTTTGAACTCCTTAAGCCTGATGTCTAAGAAATGTTTGCTCACTCTTGAGAGGGTTGATTGTTTTTCCTGTGTAGAATGCTTTGCAATTTGTGCAGCTTGCTTGGCATACCATAAATGTTGCTATTGCTGTTATATTTGTCAGTGCAGACAAATTTCTTTTTCATATTTTGACGTACAAATAATGCTTTTGGCTTATAAATGCACTTTCCATGTGATGAAAATATTGACAATAAAATGATGATAATTCATGTACTGATAGAATTCTGTGGAAAAGATAGTGTTCTCTTCCCATCTGGCCAGGAATATATTGGCTAGGCTGGGGACAATAGCAGCTCCTGTTACTATTCCCCTTATTTGTTTGTACAATTTTTGATCGAAGTGAAAGTAGTTTCTGGTCAGTATGTCCAGCATATTCACAATAGCTTTAATTTCTCTATGGTTGGTGTTGGTCCTTGAGCCCATGTTCTCTTTCACAACATTAATGCAGTAGTTATGGGGAAGAACAGTGTATAGGGCTCCCACGTATTGTCTTCACTTGTATTTTTATTTCTTTGATTTTCTTTTTTTAAGAAATCAGGAATCCAAAGTGAAGGAGGGAGCACTCCTAGCAAGCTTTTTAGACTTAAATTCCTTAAAAACTGGATAAAGTTTCAGTAGCATATTTTGTGAGGTTTTAGGGATGTCACAAAAATTACAGTATCCCAGTGTGAGGGACTGTCAGAAAGCTAAACAAATCATTGTCAAGAAGTCCCTCTGAGTTAAGCTTAACCATTTTGATGTCAATGATTTTGTACAGTATGCACTCGTGTAGACATTTTGATTCCTTAGGATCTATTCCATTGTTTGATTGTATGTTCTAGTGTCTGTAATGAAGATTCCACCCCCTTCTCTGCTTTCATAATCCTTCTTGTCTTTTTTTCACTGAGAGGTTTTAGAGCTGACAGTACTTCTTGTGTGAGATTATAAAATGTCTACATGTTAACAGCATTCACCTCCAAATCACTAAGAAAAATGCCATCAAATCACAGGGAATGAGAACAGTCAGAGTCTCTTGAGAGATGGTCAGATTTTTCACAAACCTATATCAACTGTAGCAAGATTTTCTGGAGGGAAAATAGAATGTGAATTAGGTGGCTATATTCCTGGGACCCATACAACTCGTCACACAGAATAATGATCATTCCCTACTGAAAGAGAAGGAAATTGTCACATGCCATGCAACCAAGTATCAGTGAAGGAAGTGATAAACATAAAAGAAGTTTGATCTTAACATATTCCAAGGATTCACATGTAATAAGAAAAATGGTAAAATCTGGAGCATCATAACATGGAACCAATCTGTCATTCAGGTTCTGGACCCTCAGCCATCCTACATTTATCGAAAAGGTAAAAAAGGGGAGTTGGGTAGAAAATGAAAAAGAAATTAAAAGCATCCACAAAGCTTCAGGTAGGAACCTTTCCTTGCAACCCTCAGGCTGCAGATGTGCATTTCTGAACCAAAAGAATAATTTTATATGTTGAAACTTGAAAAAAATATTTGTCCGCACTGATAGATATAACTGCTTTATTTTATATATCCAAATTCGAAAAAGAACTATGTCTGTACTGACAGATATAACTGCAATAGCAAATTTTTGGTACACTGGGCAGGCTGCACAAAATGCAAAGCATTTTAAGAAAAGCAATTAACCTTCTCAAGATAAGAACAACCTAACACCTCTTGGACATCAAGCTTCAGGACTTCAACAACTCACTATCTAGACAGGCTCAGGTTTGCAGCAACTAGACAAAGTTTGCTGTTCATGTCATTGTGAGACATAAATCTTGCCCATTTCAAGGCTGTCTGAATGCAGAGCTAGAGAAAACAGAACTTGAATGGCAGATTAGATTTTAAAGCTTATTGGAAGCCTGGACTCAATCAGACAAGCCCCTTTAAGAGCATGCTCAAGTTAAAGAAGCTAGAACATTGCAAATTTTACTAAAACACAACAATACAAGTATTTTTTATAGCTATAATATTTCATGTTTATGTTTAAGTTTACTTTTCAGTTTTTATCTTTAGTACTAGATGTTTAATTTTTATTTTTTTTTACAAAGTTTGTTAATTTTGATTATTCCTTTTACTTCAATTGCTGCTTTTTCATGTATATTTGATATCTGAGGATTAATTTAATGCCAGGTTGAATTGTTCATATTGTAATATAGCTGATCAATAATATGAACTACCATGCTGGAACATGCTAGCTTAATGAGATCTGAGGAAGTCCCTCATTTAATTAACAGAAATGAGCAAAAACATTTTAAAATAGTAATTTTGTGGTGAATTACTATATGTATGTATGTATATATATATATATATATATATATATAATGACACACACACACACACACACACACACACACACACACACACACACACACACACACACACACACACACACACACACATATTTATTTATTGACATTTGTTAACCGGGTTTGTCCAACTGGGCTTGTGGCCCATTTTTAGTGAAGACCCGAGGAGAAAAGCTCCAGCAGTACATTTTAAACAAGTACAATTTTAAACAATATTGATATAATAGCAGTTATAGCAAAAAGATTCACATATGGTGGGTTACATGCATAAAGTTAAAGTTGCATTAAAAAGAAGCTAAGTAACAATTTTACATTGCTATAGTTCAATAGGTCAACAATAACAAATTTTTGTTTGTATAAAATTATGCAAATGCATAGTAGACACATTGGAGACAGAGGTATAATGAGGTACTAAATATGGTCCTTTTGAGGGTACATAAAGGGAAGGAAGACTAGGTAGGGTCATGGCAAGGGCAGGTTCTGGAATTGAGAAAATAAGCTTTTAGTTCATTTTTAAAGTGTGAGGTGTGGGAGATTGAACGTAAGTCAAGGAGAAGTTTGTTCCAAGCAAGGGCGAGGGAATGTTTGTAGAGTAGTTTGCCTACTGACCTTTTTGGATGGTAGATATGAAGTAATTGTTGGTTAGAAGTACAGAGGGTCCGGGATGGGATGTAGATGGAGACTAAGGAAGATAGAGATGGACAGAAGGAGGGTTTATAAAGAATAGAGTGTAGCATATGAAATTGATAAGATAGCAGAAATTGGGGAAGTTCAAGCCATTGAAGAGAGTTTAAAGAAATGCAGTGGTGTGAGTTGTATGGGGAATTAGTAATGAATCTGGCTATTTTATGGTAAGTCTGTTGGAGTTTGTTTAGAGTGGAGGCCTGGATATTGATAAGAACTGGGACGGCGTATAAGAGGGAGGGGAGGAGGAGTGCCTGGCCCACGGTAAGTCTGGATTCAGGGATTAGGAATTTTTTGTTCCGATATAGCAGACTTAGTTTCTGGTTTGTTATTTTTATACATTGGAGTATGTATAGGTTGAACTTTAGTTCGTCATTGATAATGACCCCTAGGAGTTTTGTATGTGTGTCAGGTTGGATAGTTGTATTGTTAGAAGATGTAATAAAAAAGGAGGTTTTGTGATGAGAAAGAGAACGAGGAAGGAAAAGGAGGAGTTTTGTCTTTTTGGGATTTAGGATCAAGTGGTGGTGCTGCGGTAGCGTTGTCGCCACACAGTAAGACGCTGTCCGGTTCGATTCTCAGCTAGAGCGTCTTCTGCGTGGAGACATGCGTGAATGGGTGGACTGTCATTGAAGGTTGTGCGTCAGGGCTGGTAACTCGGCATGTAAAAATCAACTACCAATCATTAGCGGACCGGAGTTCCACTGTGGCAACCCCTAACCAGGAAAAGCCGAAAGACACAACAAAAACAGGATCAATAGGTTATGAGAGAGCTATTGTTCAGTGGATAGTAGGGCCTGTTGGGTCAGGGATTGTAGTTCAGGAATGTTATTTGAGATGGGTATAAGTGTGGAGTCGTTGGCATACTGAATAAGGGAGGATTCTTTGCATGTATGTATATAAAATGTGTTTTGTAATATATAAAATAATACAAACAAAATGTAAATCCCTGTCTGTTGATAATACAACCATTGAAGTCAATTCGTATAGCAACTTATTAGGGATGATAGTGGATGATAATTTTAAATTCGACCTGCATATACAAAATTGCATAAGAAAAACTCATCAAAAATCAGGGATGCTTTATAGAGCCAAAGTCTTTTTCACCAACACAACTAAGACTAGACTTGCCACCATTATCTCCTCTTCACACTTCTTTGTGGTCCTCCCATCCTTACCAATAACCGGGCATCGCAAAAATCAAAACTTGTACAGTGCTGAGTTGCTAAATTTGCAGCAGATGGTTAGAGCTACCCATCAACTAACATATACACAGCTTCTTACCACCTGTTGAATTATTGAGCATCTGTATTCTTCTCTGGGATTAAATACCATTCTACACAACTACGGTCCCAGTTGGTCACTACGATCGATTGACCAAAACCTCCTGTCTGTCCACAAACCTATCATATCTGCCGGGCATTATCTGTACTCATACCATGTTGTAAGACCTGGTACTCCTTACCTGCATCCATCCGGTCAATACCCCCCCCCCCCAACTTAACTATTAAAAAAGTACATGCCAAACTGGGATCACTCTACCGTATCAAACCATTTCTTACCAACAACATAAGATCAGCCACTGCTCGCTCCCAACTTCTATCCACCCTATTCTATGCATCTCCCATTCTGACTAATCTCAACAAAGCTGAACTAAGCAAATGGAAGCCTGCTATAACAGAATTGCTCACTTTGCTGCAAATTGCTCATATAGAACTCATCACTATGCTGCTTTGAGACAACTCCACTGGCTTGAACTGCCCAACCTCCTGACCTACAATCCGCTCTGGCATTCTATCTATTAAATCCCCAATAAGTGTCCTGCCCACAAAAACCTAGTACAACATCACTCAGCCAAAAGGCCTCTTAGATCATCAAGCAAACTACTACTAGAAGTCACCAACAGCTACAATAGCTTTGGAGAGACACTATATAGTAGTTCAGTGGCTAAAAATGGAACTCTCTCCCAACTAGCATACAAAACATATCGTCCAAATCCTCCTTTAAAAACCTCATTAGGCAACATCTCAAGCAAAGTTGGCAGTGCCATGACTGCTCCCCAGGCTAGTGAAAGCGGATAAGGTACACACAATAAACCTAGAGTACTTGATAATAGTTTTCACTCTTACTCACAAACACTGGCCAATGTACAATGTATGTATTGTGCCTGTGTACTATGTATGTATTCTACCTATGTTCCAAATTTTAGCTGCACACCACAAATCTGTTAATTACCTTTATTTTTAAATTTATATTTTCTTGTTTGTTCTCTCCACTGTAATTGCTGATGTGCTGCATACCACTGTAAAAATATGTCTATTGTAATTTGTGTGTATACTGACCATGTCTAAATATCTAAATGTATCTGTAATTTTTCTTTGTAGAGCTTTTTCCCCCCAGGCCTTTGCTGAAAAAGGGCCTTTTCAGCTCAGTCAGACACCCCCAGTTAACAACAGTAAAATAAATAAAAATAATAAAATAAATAAATATGCCATAAGCCTGATTTTCCTTTTGCTTTGTATTGCAGTTCCTGTTTGTATTATACTAACTTACTTTTGATTTCTCTATTCACTAACTAAAAATTCTCTAAATACTAACTTGTATCTTTTTTAATCAACTTTTTCATATTATGTTTAATTTGGTATAATTATTTAAACTGTAGATGGTTTTGTATTATTTTTAAAGATTTCAAAAATTAATGTTCCTAAAATGTTTTGTAGTACTTTGGAGATTTCTCCATGTCTTCGCTGAAAATGGGCTCCTATCCAGTCGGACTTTCCTGATAATCAAATGTCAATAAATAAATAAGTAAATAAATACTGTTATTTATAACTTAGATCGGATTAAGCTCTGACAAGGACAAAATCGCTTATCTCGTGTTTGAACTTAATAAATCATGGTTTAAACGAGCAATTCCAGCTTGAATCTTTTTTTCTTATTTTTAATAAGGATGCAAAGTAATTTTTGACACAGATCTTACATAAGAAATTGTGAAAAGAGTCTATTTTAGTAATTTGTATGCCAATATCAAGAGCAGTCATTCCTCTACAACCAGTTTTCCCTTTTTATTATAAAACAAAGGTGCAGGTACTCCACAGCTATCGAAGGCAACCAGTCTATAAAAAGCTGAAAAAATGGCAATTTGTTGAACAATAAATCCTTTATTCCAAACAGTAAGCGCTTTCACGTCTACAAAGGACGCTTCATCAGACTTGAATAAAACTTAACAAACAAACTCAATAAAATAGTCAAAAGCATGATCACATGGACCAATGACTGCATGCTCACAATCAAAAATGCAAAAGTGCAAAACACTCCAAAAATAAATGTATAACTTACTGAAAATGGAACTAGTGATAGAAAAAACATGCTAGCAAAAATATATTGTATTCATAAAGATATATATTATATTCATAAAAAAATATATAGATAAAAATATATAAAAAATATATATAAAAATATATATATATAAAAAATTATGCCTACAAAAATATTTATATAAAAGATTATACCTACAAAATTATTGAAATATTAATGATGTTTAAGTGCACGGTCCCTAAGGAAAGGTTTTATAGTAATTCTTTCATTAAGGCCGTGTCCAGCATCTGCTTGCAGTCTGATGATCCACTTATTCTCCTCCTTCTCTGTGAAATTGCTAATGTTCCCTAGCCTCATAGATGTATATATCAATTCTAATACTAAAATTTCAAAATTATGTCTGGTACCTTCACACAATACATGTCTCGCTAAAGCATTATTCGCATTTTCCTTATTGATGGCATACAAATGCTCCCTAATCCTCTCACGAAGTGTCCTGTTGGTCTTCCCTACGTAAAACATATTACATAAGCGACATATAGCAAGATATACTATACTGCGTGTCTTGCAGTCTGCATAGTGATTGAATTTATAAACCTTCTTAGTGTCTGGATGTTCAAACGTGGCCCTGCTAGATACAAAAGAACAATGATTACAACTACGGCACAGGAAAGTACCTACTCTAACTGATGTAGGTCGACTATCCCTCTGTTTCTCATAACACAACATATCTTTCAAACTTCTAGTTTTCTTGTAAGAAAAACTCGGGTAAGTGCCTATGAGCATCTTGAGTCTGTCATCTAATAACAAAATCCCCCAGTTCTTCCTGATGACATCTGTAATCATCTTGTTTTTATCAGTATAAGTAATGACCATCCTTTTTTTACATATGGGAGGTCTGACTTGTTCAGAGTTAGTAGTGAAACGCTTATTGATGTATGGTTGCGCCTGCCCATTGTGATCAACATGTTGCAAAGCTAACAAGTCACTATCATGATATCCCCTATTCTTAAAGTCATCATGTAGATTAACTAATATTGTTTCAAAACTCCTGTTTTCACTTGTCAAACGAGAACACCTTATAACTTGATTCCTTATAATGTTCTTATGTATATGAGGTGGGTGCATACTATCACGATGTAAATATGCATTTTTCCTACACGGCTTCCTATATATCTCAGTTTCTAACCTGCCCTCCCTCTTCTTAAGGGTCACGTCTAAAAAGTCTATATGATCTTTAGACCATTCCCCAGTTAATTTCAAAAATGTAGTGGTGTTGTTAATGTGAGTCAAAAACTCACTGAGGGTCAACAAATCGCTGCTCCAGACGAAAAAAAGATCATCTACAAAGCGTTTATAATGTGTAATATATCTGGAGTACATAGTGTTTGAAAAAATATATGTAGATTCCCAGTACGCTAATACCAAGTTAGCGTATGAGTTAGCACATGACATGCCCATCGCTACACCCATGATCTGTAAATAATATTTGCTGTCATAAATAAACACATTATTTTCCAACACTAACTCCATTAAAGTAGTTATCCTCATGATTTTACTGTTGCTGAAACCCTTACCTAAAAGGAATAGCCTCAAAAAATCTATGCCTATGTCATTCGGTATACTAGTGAAGAGGGATTGAACATCCAAAGTAACCATGTAATCTTCATCAGTGAGTTCAACACTCTCAACATCACTCGCCAACGACTCTAAAAAATGTTGAGTGTCTCTTAGAATTGAACCTGTAGAATCTACCACAGGTCTAAGTTGTTTTTCGATATATATAGAGATACTCTCAGTAAGCCAGCCTCTCCCAGAAACAATTGGTCTAAACAGAGGATTAGTCAATGTTTTATGTACCTTCGGTAAACCTCTAATCACAGGCACTAGAGGTTTCTCAACAAGAAAATATTTATAGAGACTAGCATCTATAGAATTACACATCAATAACTCGTAAAGTTCTGCATGTACATTGCCAATAATCTTATTTAATTCTAAACTATTCATAACCCTATTTGTTGCTGTATCTGCCAGCATAGAGCACATCGTTGTGTGGTAGTAATCTACATCCAACACTACAATTGCTCCACCTTTATCTGCGGGTCTAATTATAATTTGATTATTGTCCTGGAGAGACCTAAATGCTGTTCTTTCTTGTGAGTTTAAATTATAAAACTCAGATTTAAATGTCTTTCTTGAATATAAATTATAAAAATCATTAATGCAGACCCTCTCAAAACTATCTACAAGTGGGTGTAACTCCGGCACAAATGTAGAGGGTTTCGTAAACACATTAATAGGTGCTCTATTCTCACTATTATTCTCAAAATATAAGTCTAAATTCAAACTCCTAGTAAAGAGTTTTAACTCTACAATTAGAGCACTGATGTCCATTCCCTGAGAAGGGACAAAGGATAAGCCACAATTCAAAACTGTCATTTCAACATTAGTTAATTGATATTTGGATAGATTAATTACCAATTCAAAACTTTTGCCCTGAAAGATTTCTTGTTCCCTTCTCCCAGGTCACTCGACTGCTTGCGTTTTTTGGTGTTGTTCTGAGGGCTCCAAATCCTGGGTTTGGTTGTTTGAAACGTTAAACGGAACAATAAATTTGAGCATTCCCTTTTTGTTGACGTCACAAGCTTTGGACAGGTGTACTAAGAGAGTGAACTGATTTGCAACTTCTGCTTCCTTAACCTCATTTATAAGCTTGAATAGCATACCAAATTCATGTCTTAGATTTCCATCTTTTGGCAATAACATTTTTTTGCTACTATGAGTATTAGGTATGCCAATCAAAATCATCTTTAAGCCTCATCTCATCCTATCAGTTCAACAGAAAGAGATGCTCAGTCATCGCAACATTACTATCTAGTATTTGAGCTAAGAGTAATTGTATTTTAGATTTAAAGTGAGTGAGTGCCTCACAGTCCTAAAAAAAACATGCTTTCAGTTTCCATCATGGCTCGTATTACATCTGTAGCAATGCTTTGATATAAATGAGAACATATTAGCCAGCCTAGAGGGGCTATAAAAGGTATTTGTGGAGGCATTTCTGACTAAATATTCTGAAGTGCCTCAAAATTGTAGTATAATTGGAGATGCAACAAATCTGTTCCCATTGCTTAGATGACCACATTCTTTGTAGGCTCCTCTCCAACTCTCCTTTGAGTTGATCTTCTTCTCCCTCGATGGAGCTGATTATGGATTAGTACCCCCTACTTCTGACTGACGACATATGGGGAAATTCAGATCTAGTCTCCATTTAAAATCTAATCAGATCACTCCCCCTAGGCAGTTGCTTATCAATCTCATTTTATTCCCTCACCAAACCCTCACAGAGTAGTTAAAAGCCCATGCTCCAAATTGAATGATGTCTGACTTGCTCCCAGGTTAATAGTCTGTTCCCCCATCTGCAGTTGTTCCCAATGTATTAAGTCTCACTTCCTGGTGTACCAATGTTGTCTAATTGTATCTCTTCATCTCCAAGCAAAGTGTCCCTCCACAAGACCTATAGGATACAGTTTTGCTTGCGAAATTCTGAGTGCTTTAGGGCACATTGATTTTCTTACCACTCCCAAGGCACATTTATTGGGCTTGATGACCTTTCAAAGTATTATTCCCTCCTGCTGCAGTGCATCTGGATGATGTTGCTGGAAAAGATGGACACCTTTCAACACATCATTGTTTGAAGTCCACAATGGAAATTCTTCAGTTTCATTCTGGCAGGCATCACTTCCAGTACACAGTATTACAGTTTGGGCTTACATTACACTCCAAAATGTTTCCAAGGTGTTGGCCACAGTAGGTGAAGCCTTGTAGCAGAATGCTTTACATGTGTTGTTCTACTTGAACAGCAGTTCTTGGTAGCCTCTCCCAGGGAGTTGCTAGAATCTTCCCTTTAGCAAATGTGCATGTGACTAGAGTCTTTAGGTGACCATTCTTGGTGTGGAGCTTGGCATCCTCCATTGCAGGTAAGTCCAGCACTAGAAGAGGGCCCTGGATATATGTCTTGTCAGCCTGAGTGAAGGCACAGCCAAGGTTTGACTTTACTACAGCTTTTAAGTCTGTTGTTTACCAAAGTCTTCATATTGGTTTTGCCCATCTGGGAATGAGGGTGCTGTAGTGAGATGCAAATTGCTGAGACAGAGGCACCACATGCTGATTGATCTTCTCCTGAAGTCAGACCCACTGTCGTCTCTCCCTGGAGTGGCAGATCATTCATTAACAATTTGGTTGGCTTTTCCCATACTGGAGCTGAACACAGAGCAGATATTGGCAAGATATGCCTCAACTGCAGGATATTGAGCTTAATTAGGCTGCTACGTAGTAACAGGGCTGCAATCCACCATGACACTGGTCTGCACATAAGCCATTTGGAAATTTGAGCCATCCTTTTGATTCTGAAGTGAAGGTTTTGAAGACAAAGGTCCTTCCATGGCCTATACTTATTCAGTAAGAGGGACAGGCTGTCATGTGGTATCCAAAAGAGTAATGGGGCACAAGATCATATCTTCTTTGCAGGGAGCCAGGCTGTACCCATCTGATAATGTGGCACAGGTAGGGGTATCACACTCTCAGTAGTTCATATCTCTGGGGAAGTGAATAGGTGTTGGATTATTTGAGGTGCTGCTCCAGTCCCCTACTGGAGTTGAAAATATGGAGAGTAAGGTAAAAAAAAGTGAAAATAATTTACATGATATCTGGCAGTACATTTTTTTCAAGAATAGGTCAACTGTAGCTAAGTTAGCAGAGTTTTATGACCAGAGAACAACAGATCTGATGTTGTCCAGTTTCATCATGTTCAAAAGATGGGTCTCATATCTGGTCTCAGCAGTCCCAAAGCATGGAATCAGGATTCTGACTCCACCCTTTACTT
Organism: Protopterus annectens; assembly: GCF_019279795.1. NCBI lineage: Eukaryota > Metazoa > Chordata > Ceratodontiformes > Protopteridae > Protopterus > Protopterus annectens. Next base: position 1,534,900,649 of record NC_056746.1, read on the forward strand.
ATATTGCCCTGCTGTCCTCTTTCTAGATTCTGATCTTGTTTGCTGCCGTTGAGGATGCAAGTGAATCTCAGGACTCTCTTCACCTGTTTCAAAACTTTGATGATAACTAGAATTTTAATCTACCTTATTATTCCCCCTACCTTATAGCCGGACATTATAGATAACACTGCAGTTTCTAGTAAGAATTTGGTGACTAAGACCTCATTGCGCTTTGCTTTTTTCCACTTTTGCAGGTTAGTCTCCTTTTTCATACTTTCTCAATGTATTTATATATCTGTTTATATAAAGCTATTTATCTTATGTTTTTACAATTCCTGTTTTGCAAAATCCTTTAATGAGAAAAAAAATTCCCCAAGTGTTACCCCAGAGGCTGGAATCTGCAACAGTAGAAGTACTAAAATTGTTTATTCGGCAGGTCCCACAGGACCAGTTCATATCTGGTGTCTACTCAAGGTTCTTTTTAATTCCAAAGAAAACCTGGGACCTAAGGCCCATTTTGGACCTCAGTGATCGAAATCAGTTTATCACAAAGACAAAATTCTGGATAGTCATGGTTCAGTCCATTATTCTACGACTGGAGAAGGATGTATGGATGTGCTCAGTAGATCTCTGGGATGCTTAGTATCACACGAAGATAAACAAGCATTAAAGGAGATTTCTCCATTTCAGACAGAGAGTCAGTCACTTCCAATTCAGAGTTCTGCCATTTGGACTTACCACAGTCCCCCTGGGTATTCACCAAATGTATAGCAGTAGCAGCCCACCCCATGCTGCAGTGTTTATCAGGTTTTCCCTTACCTGGATGATTGGCTCCTCACTGCACTGACCAGAGATCACATCTGTTGGTTCAGCAAAGGGACTTCCTACTCCAGTTGCTTCACCAGTTAGGCATCACAGTAAATCTAGACAAAAGTCAGTTGCTTTCTATCTAACTCATTGAGGTTACTCAACAGGTTATGTAACTTACTTGCCCTCCAGCACATCTCATATTACAGCTACTAGGTCTCATGGTTTCCACAATAACACTGATTCCATGCACTTATTTTTACGTGTGGGTTCTCCAGTGGACACTAGCAGTGCAATAGTCACAACGTTATCATTCCATGAAGACACATGTAAGACTAACATGGTGGATCTCCTCTCCTCAGGTCATCCATTGTTGCCCCAGTGGCGGTTGTCAACATGGAAGCTTCTCTTTTAGGGTGGAGGGGGCATTACAATGGGAAGACCATTCAAGGTGCATGGACTTCATCAGATGCCTGCACACACATCAGTATTCTTGAGATGAGGACTGTGCTTTACACATTGCAGACCTTCCAGAGCTCTCTCCAAGAAGGTGTGATAGCAGTTCAGACAGAAACATGTCGGTGGTCTGGTATATAAACAAACATGGAGGTACGCAAACTTATCCTCTGTGCCAGGAAGCCATGTGGGTTTGGCAATGGACAATGTCCTCTCACCATTTTCTGGTAGCAATGCACATTCCCAGGAAGTCCAATGTATTGAAAGACAAGGTGAGCAGGAATATTCTGCTCCTCCATGAGTGGTCCTTCATTCAGATGTTGGCAAATGATCTGTTTCAGTTATGAGGCCAACCTTGCTGCAGTCTGTTTTCCTGTCCTCTGAATTACAAATGCAGCACTAGTTTTGCCATAGACCCTCCACAGGGTCAGTCACCAAGGGATGTTGTTCTCAACAGCTGGCCCCCAGGTCGTCTTTATTACTTCTCTGCTTTTTCACTAATTTCAAAGTTCATCCAGAAAATGAAGTAGTGCAAAGCAAGAGTAATCCTCATCACACACTTTTAGCCCCGTCAGGTTTGGTTTCATTCTCTGTGGCCTCATCTACTTTGTTCATCAAGGATATTGGCCCACAGGCTAGGTCATTTCTTTCACCTGTTCAGGTGTCATCTGCCAGACCTTCACACAGTCAAACTAACTGCATGGTTTCTCCAGTTTTGAAGATGGACAGATGCACATTCTAATAGCTTTACAAAAGTCTAGTATAAGGAAAGTATATTTAAGTAAGTCGAAAAGGTTCTCTGTTTAGTCTTCCAAAAACAAAAAAAAAACATATTGATCCCTTTTTGGCTCCCCTGACAGTTATTCCAGATTTCTTATCAGAACATTTTCATAATGGCTTTAATTTTTCCACCATTAAGGTTCAACTAGCAGCACCTTCAAATTTTCATTTTGGTCAAAATCAAACACCCATTGCTGCTCTAAAGGTTTTTAAGACCTTTTAAGAGATATCTTTTTTCCTTAGGTCTGCAGTCTGTGACCAGGTCCCTCTGTGGGACATCACCAAAATGTTCCAGGCTTTGACTCCATTTGAACTAGCATCCACAGCGGAATCAGCAGAATTAAAATTGTTGTCATGGAAGATGTTATTTTTAGTGGCAGTCACATCTGCCAAGCGAATTTCTGAATTGCAAGCACTGTCTTGCAAACATCCATCCTTAATTTGTCATAAGGGCAGGCTGAATCCTTCCTTCATTCCTAAAGTGGCATTTGAATCTAACAACCAATCTATCTTTCTACTGGTATTTTTTCCAAAATATTCTAACAAAGGTGAATATTATCATTTGTTAGATGTACACAGGCAGTTGAGATTTTATCTTCATTATGCAAAAGGTTTCAGAAAATTGGATCAGTTTTTTGTGTCCTTCTCAAAAGTCAAAATGGGAAGAAGCTTATCCAAAGTTATACTTTCTAAATGGCTGGAAGATTTCATTTCTTATCTCCATAATAAATGGAATATTCCCCTGGCCATGAAGCCCACAGCTCATTCCACTAGATCCTTATCGACATCAATAGCCTTTCAGAAGTGTCTACCAATTGATGAGATATGTGCAGCTACAACATAGTCTACAGTTCACAACTTTGTATCTTATAAATTGGATGTACAATCTAGATCCTGTTCATCTTTTGGTAGCATGGTGCTCAGGAATGTCCTTCCTTGAAACCACCCAGGAAAAAGGTTGCTTGGGATTCTGTCATATCTGTTAAATATTATGAAATTGGACAACCTCGGGTCCAAATTTCATCTAGTTCAACATCCCACCCCACTTTCTCCTTCCAAAATTTCTGGGCACCTCATAAGAGTTTTTTTTTCTTATAGATTTTTACTTAGAAATTTGCAGTGTCAGGTTATGTCTATAATAATGGTAGTTAGCAGACTCGATCTGAAGCTATGAGGAGGACAGCAGGTCATTATGGCTAAGGGGTGGAATCCAAGTCCTGGTTCTACATATTTGTAAGTACCAAGACTGGATCAGAGACCTATCAGTTGAACTAGATGAAACATGGACAACGTGTATTTATTGTTATGATTAAGTACATAAGTTTTTGTTTATGGATAAACGAATGTCATTTACTTGGATCTAGCTAAAGCACTCAACATCCTGCCACATAAAACAATATATGAAACATCCATCAAGGATAATTATAATTCCTAACTGCCCAGTTGGATAACTGAATGACTCTCAGGCAGGACAGTGACAATTGAAGGGCAAAACTCTATACATGTTTTAGTAACCTCTTATGTACCCGAGGGCTCAGCATTGGGACCTTTACTATTTAACATAGTCTTTATAACAGTTTTGTAATTAGCATATGCTGGGTGAACAAGTATGCAGATGACTGCAAGTTATGCTTTATTATTTCAAATGAGAATGACTATAATATTAATAGGTATTTGCATGGAATATCCACTTGGGCTGAAAAAATGGATATCACATTTGACTTAAATAAATGTGGAAAGAAACTTACAAAACAGCTGGTAGTAATACAGGATGTTTTTTCTATAATACAAAGAATTCCCAGTTTATGGGATAGATTACCACTTAGTACTAGAAGGTTTGCTTCCATAACAATTGTTAAACAAAAAAATTAGATAATTGAATGGATTCACCGGTACATCAGCCAAAGTTTGAGGAATCGGTTGTTCCTTGTTGGCCTTTGAGTCTGAATGCTGGAAACTCGAACTTATGCCTGACCTTGGTCTTTTGGAAATGACTCAATCCAAATAGTAATCTTTTCACTGCTCAGGAGAATGTGGTCCCTCCCTATTCCTCAGTGTATCACAGTAGGGTGTGGGGTAGTAGTTGTGAGATTTTCTCATCTAATGAAGGACTGCTGAACACCTTCTCTTCTTGCCTGCTGGTTTTATAATTCATTGCAAAGTCCACGGAAGAAAGACCATAGTGCAGTCTCACCATTTCTTGCTGATTGATGTTTTCATTATTTCAGGAAATGGGTACATTAGTCAAAACCCCCCGGTCCTTGCCATGAATGTCTTCCTTGGCTTGAGAGACAGCAATCTGTACCTCAGGACCTGGTTCTTGGTTTAGACTCTCATTCTGTTGGATCTTTGGCTGGGGTTCAGAAGTTTTTGAGGGCACTAGGGAAATCCTTTATTTGACAAACCTTTGTCTTTGATTAGAAAACATAATCTTTTTTGCGCAGAGTGGTGTCATTTTATTTATTTGTTAACATTTATTTACCATAGGTTTATAGGAGATTACTAGGCTAACGGCTAAAGACCCTTTACAAGCCGAGCCAGTTTTACCCAGATTTTACTTAATTTTCTATCCCTAGGGTGAAAATGTGGGATTTTGAAAATTTTTACAGACTGCCTGTGTCAAAATGAGTGAATTGTGAACACTTGCCTGACTCTGAAAGCCAATTTTCAACACAGGCCTGAGGAGAAAAGCACCACAATTTTGGCAAAGATGTATATAAATATTTAAATGCAGTCAACAAACTTGACAAAAATGCATAAATTTGAATGCAATACAGAAACACCACTGTTAAGAAAATAATATATGCAGTGAGTTCAGTAAAGATGCAAAGTTCTCACAGAGCAGCTAAAATTCAGCGATATAGTTAGGAAAGTCTGTTTGAAAATCTAGTTGACCTGATGCAGTGTTCTAATTTAAATAGCTTTTATAGACTCTGCTTCTCTTAGAAAATAAAGCAGGCCGGAATATTTCAAAAATGTTGAAAATTGGCATCTAGAAGACAGACCTTAATCTGCCAAACTTTATTATACTAACCGTAAAAAAATCTGATATTTGACAGGTTTTCTCTTCATTTTTATTATATTCTTATGTTGCAAAATCACTGCTGTTTCTTGTTGAATGCCCACTTTCTAAAATAGTAAACAAGTGACAGTTAACATCTATAAAATCATTTTATGTACTTCAGTGGGAAGGGGGCATCTTGCTCATAGAACATTTGCTTAGAGTCACAAATCACTTTATTTTTATAAGCCCTCTTGGCATAAACTGCTGTTTGGTATATTAAGTCCAATGTACTGAATTTGTATTCAGAATTCTGATTTTTCATTCCTTCAGTCATATGGCTTACTGTGTGGGTCCATTGATTAAAAAAGCGAGAGAGAGAAAATGCTGTGATAAAACATGGATGGGGGAGGGTATTGAAAGACTATTATGGGAAAAGGAGGGTAAATAGGAGCCCCAGGCAGGCATTTAGCAATAGTCTATTGACAAAGAAATAGTTTTTAATATGAGAATTAGACCTTTCTACAGAGGAGACATTTGTGGAGTTGAAATTCAGGCGGCATAGCACACATAGGGCATGTGATTTTGTAATACTATTCTGAAGTCTTAGACTGAATCAAAATGCTGCAAGAGAGCTTGTAGCTTCAAAAGGCCTTAAATTAGCAGCCTGCATACCACTAACATTTATTTTTTTATTGACATTTGTTTATTGGGAAAGTCTGACTGGGTGAAGTTACCCAGTTTCAGAGGTGGCCTGAGGAGAAAAGCTCCATTGCATATTTGTTTCCAGAAGCTGGGTAGGGTGGGAAGTTGGAGAAGAATAGGATCATACTCTGCTTTAGAGCAGGAGCACAGCCAGAATTGTAGGTTGATTAGTGACCTAACTGTTATTGGTATTGAGTTTCAGATTTTGGCAATGTAGTTAAAACACAGACTGTGGCCTGAAGATCTTTGTGGTTTAAAGATGGTGAGGACATTTCTGTCATTAGAACATAGTTGCCTATCAGCTAGATATCTTTGTAGTATAGGCTAAGACCAGGGTATGCATTGGGGCTGTTTATAATTTTATAAGGTTCAGCTAGCTGGGTGTAGGTTAGGTGATAATGCCATTTTAGTGCTCTGAGTGCATAACAGTGATGAGTGTGGTATTAGTTTTTAGTTTCAAAACATGCAACTTTGATGTAACACTTTTTTAGTTTTATTGTTAGGGATGTCTATAGATTTGTGAAGATGGGTGCACCATGGAGAAATGTAGGTAGGAGGTAGGAACTGGCTAATGTTATTTTACTGGTGTTTGTGAGGAAGTTCTTAGATCTGTATAGCATCCTGAGTTGTTGGTGTGTTTTTATACTATTATGAACATGGAGATAAAATTTGAGGATATTGTCTATTGTTATGCCAAGAGTTTGGTGTGAGGGACCACTTCAGTTTAAGTATTGTCCAGGAATGAGATGTTAAAGTTGATTTTTTGTTGTGTGTGGGTCTTGGAGAAAAAGAGGAGAAGATTTGTTTTTTTGGGGGGGTTTAGAAGTAGTTAAGAATTTCTAAGATAGTCTTCAACTGAACTTGTTGTGTATTGAATTGGAGATGGGTTGGGTTATTAGGTCATATCATGGTGGAGTCATCTGTGTATTGTATGAGAGTGGCTTGTTGGGAAGAGTTGTTGACATTATTTGTGAATATATTAAATAGGAGAGGGCCAAGGATAGAGCCATGTGGTACTGCTGTGGAGATAGAAAAATCAGGAGAAATGGAAAAAAGCCATTTTACAGGTTGGATCAGACAAAGAACTACTAATCGTTTTGAGAGTAGATTTAGATGTGCCGAGAGATGACAGTTGCTGCACAAGTATTGTATTGGCTACAGTGTTGAAGGCTTTGGACATATCTAGAAGAGGGAGGAGACAAATTTCCTTTATCTCTGGTTTTATTGATGGTATCAGTAGAAGGTATAAGGGCAGTGGTTGTACTGTGGCCTGGACGAAAACCATGTTGTGACCTGATCTGATGTTACTTCTTTTCATTCTATCCCCAATTGATCCAACTTGGCCATTGCTAAAGCTCGTGGCAATCAAAATCTCTTGAGTTTCTCCCTTACCCATAATGCACCAACAACAGTTATGTCAGATCTCATTTGTAGCTTCCAGCAAAAGATGTGGTCGTCCAACTCTCTCGTCATTTAAGATAAGTGCTATAAACTTATAATTTCTCTCATATTTGTTTCTAATTTCCATTTCTGATAAATCCCTTACCTGTCGCCTTATTTTATATATATATATATATATATATATATATATATATATATATATATATATATATACACACACATATACATAAGTGCTAAAAACTTATAATTTCTCTCATATTTCTTACTAATTTCCTTTTCTGATAAATCCCTTACCTGCCGCCTTATTATGTACAAGATTCTTCTAGGAAGAGGTCTTCCAAAGATCCGGTCTTAACCACAGATCCAAAAAAGTTCAAGATGCAAGATCAGTTCAGGCTTTTGGATCCAACAACTTTTAAATCATTTGATCTGACCATATTAGATCTGATGACTTCTAAGTCGGATCTGGGGAAGTCAAAGTCCCTGGATCTGATTTCTCCAGATCTGACTAATAAAACTGGACAGTCAGCCTTTACCCAGAACAAGGTACTCCCCTACTTTGGATCCTGTCCCAGACATAGTACACTTGCCTTTCTTGAAGCGCCCATAGTCCCTGTCCATCTATACCACTCAATCTTCTAGAAGCCTGACAGAAGAGAACGATTCTTCTGGCGCAGGTTCAGATTGGTATCCCTTTGACTCCAACCTTCCTGGGTCAGGTGATCCGAAAGTCTGCAACCCCCCCCCCCCTTTACAGGTTCCTCCTCTGACTCTCTCAGCTGTTTCAGACCTTTTGGATCCAAGCCATCTGGTCACATCTGACTCGGATCTGAGGATAACCCCATCCTGTGATCCAAGGTTTTTTCTGAGAGCTTCTGTCCAGTTGGAACCAAGGAGCTCCAGTAGCCATAGTCTGCCTGTCAGATCTGAGGTGATACATTTAACTCTGAGGCACTCTGCCTTTGAAGCTGTGAAGAGGGTGTTTTCTGCTGCAACAGATCAGATGGAGCCATCCCATCATATCCTAAATATTCTATAAATCATGTCTCAGCATTCAGAACCTCTCCTTCCCCAGGGGCAGCCACTATCAATACCCCAGGTTCCCCCCAAGGGAATTGTTATTTACTTTTCTGATACCTCTGTGGAACATCTTACTGAGGGCATCCCTAAGAAGAGAATATGCAAGAGGAAGCACATTGACTCCCCAGAGGAGTCTTATCACCAAAGACACAGATTTCGAGGAGGGCGAAGGGTCCCCATGTTCACCTCCTGATGACATCTCCTTTGGGAACATCCTAGAATCCCTTAAACAAAGAGGTGGCTGTACACCCAGTAACCTGAAGTCTGAGGAATCTGTTCTCCTGGAGACTTTTGGTACTGGACCCTCTTCCTCCTGGGTGACTCCGACCACAGACAAGCTCATCGACTTGATCTCACAGCAGGTGTGGAAGGATCCAGACACCATAGAACCCATTACTTGGAGACCGGACAGGATAATGGCACCACCCTTGATGGGCAGTTCCACTGTCCATCCTCCTAAAAGGGAGTCAAGGGCAATGAACAGATTTGGGAAACATGTATATGCCTCATCCAATTTTGCACTGAGGCCTCTCAACTGCTTAGCACATTTTACAAGATTACAGAGGGATTTGATTAAGGAATTATCAAATACCCTTTCAGGTGCTGTTTCTGAGGAGGTTCAGGCCTCTGTAACTTCCCCGCTGGCTACCCTTCAGTCCATATCCAATTCTTCCATTAGGTTGATCTCAAACATAGCAAAGGGAACCTTAAGGGCAGACAGTTGAGGCATTTCCATAAGGAGATATGCCTGGATGCCCCTTTGTGAGTTTGCAGAGCCCTTCAAGTCCTCTTTTGTCAGTGCCTCCTTTGACAGAACATCCTTATTTGGCCCAAGGTAAAGGACACTCTCCAGGTGTCAGAAGGTTAGAAAGACCCTGTCTGCCGTGGGTGTGCATTTTTCGACCTTAATGAACCATTTCCAGGAATCAGCGAGGTGGTTGGAAAATATGGTTCAAAAAGTCACAGATTCTTTCCAGCGCACATGTGGAGGAGGTTCCCTCAGAGGCAGAGGAGGGAACTTTAATGGATGTCACCACCCACGCAGCAGAGGTGGCCTGCAGAATCAGGGTTCCAGAGAATCCTTCTTTGACAAACTCTACCAGTGCTCCTGAATGGAGATCCAATTGCACGCCTCTGTAGGCAGTCTGGGGGATGATTATCCCTGCACCAAAGAGCATTGCTAGATATAACAAAAGATACTCAGTTGCAGAGGATTATTTCCAGATTATATATAGGTTCATAAGTTCATAGGTGTGTACTAGGCTAATGGGCCTGGAGCCTTTACAAGCCTAGCCCATAGGATTACCCTGTTAATTTTACTGTTTTTCCTTCCACCGCCAATCTCAAAAAAAAAATCCCTGATTTCCACCCAGTCAGAGGAAACAGGCAGCAATTCAAATACAAAAGCTGCTAGAAAAAAAAGTTATCCAAGAGGTCCCACCAGACCAGATAGAATCCAGGGCTTACTCGAGGTTCTTTTTAGTACCAAAAAAGACAGGGGACTGGAGACCAGTCTTGGATATCACAAATCTAAACAAATCTGTGCATAGAACCAAGTTCTGGATGATGACAGTTCAGTCCATTCTCCCATTTCTGGGCAAGGACAACTGGATGTGCTCAGCAGATCTCCAGGATGCCTACTATCACATAAAGATAAACAGGTGGTCCAGGAAGGACCTACACTTCCTGTTGGGAACCATTCATTACCAATTCCGGGTACTGCCCTTTGGACTTACCACATCCCACAGGGTGTTCACCAAATGCATGGTAGTAGTAGCAGCACACCTCAGACTGCAGGGTTTCCAGGTGTTTCCCTATATGGATGACTGGCAGATTTCTGCTTCGATCAGGCATCAACTCATACAGCTAAGAGATCAGGTTCTCCACACCTGTGCTCTCCTAGGTGTAACCATAAACTACAACAAATTGCAAATTCCCAGGAAAATACCTGATGATCCACCCAGATAGAGGGATCAAGCATCAGTTCAAATTTGAAAGCTGCTAGAAAAAGAGTCATCCAAGAGTCAACAAACACAAACATTGGAATTTATTGGAGCACTGCTCAACACAAAGACAGCTATTGCTTCTCTTCCAGAACACCTAAGTTCTAACTATAAGGTCACAGGTCAGGAAGGTTGTAGACAATACATTAGTCTCAGGCTGCGCAGTCCTCTGGGCATCATGATCTCATAGCTGCAGCGATAACCTTAGTTCCCTTGGCTAGGTTTTATATGCAGATCCTACAGTGGATGCTGTCTACTCAATGGCCAGTCTTCCATCACTCAGTATTGTACCAAATAAAAATTACCAACAATTGCAAAAAAAATCTCTATTAGTGGATCCAGTCCGATTAACTGCTTCATGGCCATCCATTCATTCCCCAACAGCTCAAGGTCAGAGTGACCACGAATATTTCACAGACAGGGTGAGGGGCATAATCTGGGGAAGACAGTCCAGGGTACTTGGTGCCCCAAGGAGGCCAATTTGCATATAAATGTCCTAGAGATGAGAGCTGTGCTGTTGACGTTGTGAGCATTTCAAGATGTTTTTCCCTCTAGGATGATTGCTATTCAGACAGGACAACATGTCAGTCGTGTGGTATATCAACAAACAGATCTTACCCATTTTGTCAAGAAGTGCTCAGAGTCTGGCAATGGGTGATCTGTTCAGACCATTTTCTTTTAGCGACACACATCCCAGGAAGATCCAGCATGATTGCAGACAAGCTGAGCAGGTGCATCCTACTTTTACACAAGTTATATCTCAGTGAGAAGGTGGTGGATGAGATTTTCCATTGATGGGGCCAGGCATGCTGCATTCTTTTTGCCTCTCCTCTAAACAACAAGTGCAGCAACTATTTGCCCTGATTCCTCCATGGGGACAGTCACCGAGGGATGCTCTACTTCACAATTGGCCTCCCTGTCTCCTTTATGCATTCCTACCAACCTCATTGATTCCAGAATTTTTTCAGAAATCTGCCAGGTCAAAGAGCACAGTGATCCTCATTGCCTCCTACTGACCTCAAAAAATTTGGTTTCCCTTTTTATGGCCTCACCTGGTTCAACCACCATGGAACCTAAATCTGACTCCAGACATCCTGTCTCACCCAATGGGCATGTTACCGCTGGATATTCCAAACATCAAGCTTCAGTTCCCTTAGTAGCCAGACAGTCTATGCTGTCATCTCCTGTCTGATGTATACTTCTGTCTTCCCATAAATCCTCAACAAAGAAAACATATTTAAGTAAATGGAAAAGATTTGCTATGTGGGCTCAGTGACATAAACTTGACCCCTTTTCAGCCTCTGTTTATCACATCTTAGATTCCCTTGCTCACCTTTTTCAGAACGGTGCTAGTACCTTAGCCATTAGAGTACAATTAGCAGCAATTTCAAGTTACTTTACAGGGTTGAATGGAACACCCATTGCTTCTCACAAATTGAGCAAGGCATTCTAGAAAGGGGCACTCCTTCTAAAGCCTCCTTTTAAAGACCCTACTCCTCCATGGAACCTGAATTTGATGCTGCAGTCTCTAACACAACCTCTCTTTGAACCAGCAGCTACATCTGACCTTAAGTATCTTTCATGGAAAACTATATTCTTGGTTGCCATCACTTCTGCAAGAAGAGCTTCTGAGATCCAAGCATTATCTTCTAAACCTCCATACTTGATTTCCGTAAGGACAGAGTGACCTTACACACCAACCCGTCCTTTCTTCTGAAAGTGGTGTCAGAATCCAAGATAAATAGTTCTATCAATCTGCCAGTATTTTTTCTGAAATTTACCAACAAAGGAGAATACATTTTGCATTTGGTGGATGCTCATAGACAGTTGAATTTCTATTTGCATAGAACAGAGAAAAATCAGGAAAGCAGACTGTTTGCTTCCTTTTCTGGACCAAAATTGAAAAAAAAATCATTTTCTAAGATTTCTTTATCAAAATGGTTACAAATTGAATCTCCTTTGTCTGTAATAAATTAGGCATTCCTCTCACACATCTTTTGAAAACACACTCCCCAAGATATGTGGCTGCTTCCACAGTTTTCCAATCTAGGATGTCTATGGATGATATTTGTGCAACAATAACTTGGGCTACTCCTCATGCCTTTATTACTTATTGCAAATTGGATCTGTTCTCCGGATATAGGGCATCATTTGGTTCTATGGTGCTCAGGAATATCCTTCCTTGAGTCCACCCTGGATTCAAGTAGTGAGGGATGCAGTTCCATTTGTGAGGATAGAATGAAGATTGACATAATCAGATAAAGAAGTTATGTACTCAACATTCCATCTGTGTTGTCGATCTTCATTCTTTCCTCACATCCCCTCTCACCTACCCCCTTCCATGACGTCTGGAAGAACGAGCAGTTACATAGTCTCTGAATGGATGCATTTATATGTTTCCATGACTTTGGATATGGCTTCCTATATTTCTCTCTGTCCTTTTACACCTTATAGCAGCAAACAAGATCTGAGGTATTTGGCAAGGTGCACTGTGGGTGAGGGAGAGGCTCAAGAGCTCTTGTGGCTGCGAGCTGTAGCATCAGCCAAGTCAGATCCTATGGATCAGATCTGAACCCATTTGTGAGGAAAGAATGGAGATCAACAACACAGATGGAACATTATGGTAAGTACACAACTTCTTTTTACATAGGTTTATAGGTGTGTACTAGGCTAATGGCCCTGGGGCCTTTACAAGCCTAGCCATAGGATTACCCTGGCATAGTGCCACCCAACCTTAGTTACCAGTGCCTCTGTTGGGTAGAGCCATTCGAGTTATACCCAGGGTGAATTTTCTGTTTCCCATCCACTCATCAAGATTTCTCTTGAAGAGGGTCAGCGAGGTCCTCTTCTTGACATGTATGGGAAGTCTGTTCCATAGCATGGGCAATTTCTGGGTTTTGAACCTGTCCTTCCAGCATGTTCTGTTAATTGTGGTAATGAGGTTGAGGTCTCTGGAGCATGTGGTGCGGAGGGATTGGGATTTCTTGAGATGTAGCATTTCTAACAGAGCTGGGTCAGACATGGCTTTGTAAGTCAAGCAGCAATCGCCTCTAAGTAGGCGATATGAGACAGAGAATAGTTGCAGTTTTTTGAGTCTGTCCATATAGCACAAGTGTTTAAGGCCTAGGATCCTCTTTGTGAGGTACTTTTGTGACCTCTCCAGTTGTTGCAGGTGTCTAGTGAGGTACATGCCAAATGGGGCATTGTACTCGATGATTGGCCTAATGATTGAGGAGTAGAGAGAGAGAGAGAGAGAGAGAGAGAGACGGTGACCTCTTTCTACCTGGATGCAAAACCCTTAGTAATGAGATGTGCCACATAGAAGGACTTTCTGATCACAGTGGCAATGTGGTGATCAAAAGAGAGGTTGCTGTCATCCTGTGTTCCCAGATTTCTTATAACGCCTTCTGTGTTCAGTGTACTACCATCAATGTGGTAATTCATGGGAACCTGGTTTTTCCCAAAGGGGGGATGACAACACATTTTTTGGCATTGAGCTTAAGGCCATGGTTCTGACACCAGTCGTTGGTCACAGTGAGGCCATTGTGTAGGATGTCAGCATCACTTGGGGAGTTGATAATAGCTCCCAACTTGCAATCATCTGCGAACCTTGTCAGCCAGAGTCCCTTTGTGGTGGCCTGGACTTCAGAGAAGTAGATACCAAACAGAAGAGGACCCAGGACCGAACCCTGTGGGACTCCACTCATGACTAGTCGGCAGTCTGTCTTGGAGTCAGCTACTTTCACACTGTGGGTTCTATCTGTGAGCCAGTTTGCAACCCACCTAGTGATATAGGGGTTGATGCCAAGCTTAGTGAGCTTTTCTATGATTCCTGAGTGGGGAATGGTACCAAAAGCCTTGGCCAGATCAAGGTAGGCTGTATGAACCACCTTGCCTTCATCCACAGCTCTGGTGACTGACTCATAGAAGTCGACTAAGTTGAGCAGGCATGATGTACCCTTCACAAAACCAAACTGTGTGGGATCCAGAGTTTGGAGATTCCCTATATCCTTGTTTATTAGGTCCATGATGATGCGTTCTATAGCTTTGCATATCAGACTCATCAGGCTAATGGGGTGATAGTTCCCAGGGTCTGTAGTCGCTCCTCCTTTGTGGAGAGGGATGACTGTAGCAGTGCACCATTTCACAGGGACAAAGGCTGAGGCAAGTAGTTCATGTAGAACACAAGCAGGGATATTGTGAGGTCCCATAGAAACTGTATTCTTGGCCTTGGACAGTGCTGTTTTAACCTATGCAGCAGTAATACTGGGTGCCTGGCAATCTACTGGTATTGTGATTGGTCCTTTGGGGGGGAGGGGTAAAGTTGGCACTGAATCTGTCGGCCAGTATACTGGCAGTATCTGTTGGCTCGGTATAAGAGGTACCAGGGTATTGCCACGGAGATTCTTTACATAACTATAGAAGGCCTTGTGGTTGTCTTTACTATCTGCTGCAATTCTGTTTTCATACCTAGCTTTAGAGGATTTGATGAGGGATCTCAACTTTTTGTTGAGGCAGATAAGGGAGTTTTTCCATTCTTGGGACTTCACCTTATTCCGCATCAGTTTCCCTCTTCTGTTGTAGAGTTTGTTTATGGCAGGAGACCATCAGATTGGCTTCCTTTTTTTGGAGGAGAGTGTCTTGGTTCTATTGGGTATGGTGAGATCCAGGCATTTGTGTACGTCTTTGTACAGTACATTGGTGTATGATTCTGCGGTCACGCAACTATTCTCCATTTGCATGGGTGCCTTGAATTAGCCACCTCTGTTTTTAGAATCTCAAAGTTAGCTTTGGAGAAGTTTTTCTGGGGGGGGGGTGTGGATTTTCAAGGTGATTAGTTTCTGGTCGGATCTAACCAGGGAGGAGCTGACTATTGGTGTAGAGCAATGGTCGCCCATGTTAGTAATGGCCAGGTCACGGATGTTGCTACCTCTAGTGGGGGTGAGAAGGAGCTGGTCCAGGGCATTGGAATTAATGAACTCCAGGAAATGTTGGGCAAGTGTATTGGTACACAAATAGTTTACCCAGTTAATGGAAGGGTAGTTGAAGTCATCTAGTAAGAGAGTGTTAGGTTGGACCCTAATATTCTCCAGGGTGCTTAGGAACTTGGAGTGCGAGTCTTGGGACATGGTTGGAGACCTCTAGCAGGCTATGACCTGGAATCGCTGTCTTACCCAATGTTAACTGCACCTGAAGTATCTCTGATGTTTTTTGTTGGGCTACCTGCCTGTAGGTGTGTGCATCCTTTATGAATATGGAAACACCACCGCCTTTGGAGCTTCGGTCCAAGTTCTGGGGCCGAAAGGTGTGGACTGATTTATAGCCTGGTAGTACAGTGGTGTTTTCTGCTGCCTTGAACCATGTCTCTGTTACAGCAGAAATGTCGATGTTCTCCATTTTAAGGAGTGCCTCGAGTGAGTGCATTTTGAGATTTAGACTGTTAGCATTGAGCAATATGACCCTCGTACTGTATTTGTTTGTAGCTGTTACGGTGGTAATTTGGTCTTTGGAACACCGCCTAAAAAAGGCACTATAGAGGTGGCAAGAGCCATGGCCAGTATCCGGAAGGTCAGGGGTGACAGATGCAGGCCATCTCTGGCAAAGCATCGAGGTCTGTCAATCATGTCATCCCATGTAGACAGATACTGGAGCCCCTTAGAATGACACCAGAAACTTAGCCAATTGTTGAAATCAATCATTTTCTGCTTATACTGTGGTGTCATTCTGGGTGATGGTAGGATGCTGCTCAAGGCCAGAGTCATACCCGACTGGGCTACATAATGTGAGAGCTCCTCCATGTCTCTTTTCATGTAGTCCAGGATGGTATGTGTCAGGTCATTCACACCCACATGTGCAATGACAGAGTCATATTTGTACCTCTTGTTGAGCGACCTGTGTGTGTGCATTATGTGTCGGATATTGACACCTGACAGGCAGCTGACTTTTACTTTCTCCTTATTCAGCCTAGTGAGTGGGACATCAGTGTGCCTCACTATCAACTCACCTATAACTAATGTGTTGGGCATACTGTTTTGCCTTAGGGGCTTTGGTTGAGTGGCACACTGTTTAGAAGAGTTATGTGTCTCATGATTTGTGTTGTGTTGTAGTGGCCGAGTGCATTTCTGCCTTGGAGATCTCTGCTTCTTGGGTAGATTTTTATTGAGAGCCTCCACGAAGGTGGGTGTGTGGTTTGTGTTTTTATGTGAAGGCAGTGCTGGTGTGTGTTCCGGAGGGCTATGTGTTCCATGTGGTGTGGTGCAAGTCTTGACCTTCTCCTCTTGACCAGCTTTTCCAGTCTTGTGTGGAGAGTGCATGGCTTCCAATTTGGATATATAAGTACATCTCTCGCAAGTCTGAGTGTTGGAAGGTAAAAGGAGAGGGTTGTCGGTGTACATGAGGCAGTTGCTACATTGCCTCAGGATGCCCATGTTCACCAGGTTAATTGGAAAAAGCACAGGGAACTGACCTTTAGACATGCCTGGAGGGGTGGGCATTGATAATAAATACTAGATCTGTTTCCTTGTAGAACGTTTAGTGCTGGTAGCACTTGTGTGCTACAAGAATTGCTACAAGAAGTCTGGTAAAGTGCTAGACTAATAAGCTAGCATAAGTGCAGGAGAGGAGAGAACTAGTAGATCTAAGGGAAAAATTGAAGAGCAGTCTCTGGCACTGCTCAGAAGCTTACAAACAGTCCTGGATACAGCAAGTCTGTATCTCGACTAGACTAGCTACAGTAAAGTTGGGAAACAAGAGCAAATGCAGGCTTTTAAACCGCATGTACATGTAGTCATCAGCTTATTTTTATCAGGCCTGCAAATAAAGGCAGATGTAGTCAGCTGCTCACTTTTATCAGGCCTGCAAATAAAAGCACAGTTCCATCCAGCAAAATCATATGCAGACAAGCAGCACAAAGCTAAAAACTGGCCCTGCTCAAGCCAACTCTCTGAAGAAATAACTGTAGAATACCTACAACAGGACATCTGTGGGGAGTTCCTCTAATAGACCTATTTATTCCTCTCTAAATAATCAGCTAGAAAATTCTGCTTCAGGACTCCATGCCAGAAGCCCTGGAAGACAGATGCCTCTTCTTTTCCTTTGACAGGAATGTTACTGCATGATTTCCACCCTTTCCACTGATATCCAGGGTACATCTGAAGATTCAGAAGAAATCCCCCATGATCAGTGTGGTGACTTCCTCTCTAGCGCAGGCAGCAGTGGCTCTCCCTTCTTTTGGAAATGACCAGGGGCAATTACCACAAGCTTCCTCACAAACTGTATCTACTCATACAATATCAGGGGGTTTTGATACACTGTGACTCCAGTCAGCTTCATCTGACTTCCTGGATGATAGGGTCTTAATTCTGGTTAGGAATTTACTAAGGATGTATTACAAATATTAATGGAGCCAAGAAAGCCTGCTAAAAAATCATATACTAACAAATGGAAAAGGTTTTCTAGTTGGTGCCAAAAACATAACTAGCACCCAGGTAGGTCTATTTGTTCACTGGTTTTACAATATTTGTGTTTGTTACTTTCCTGTGGCCTTTATTACTCCTCCATCAAGGTTCATTTATTGGACATTTCAACATGTCCACCCATGGAGCCCCCTCTTTCAGTTCATTCTCATATCAAAATGTTTTTGAAAGGGGTTTTTTTGTGAGGGGCCTCCAAGAAAACTGGTGGCCCCTTCCTAGGATCTTAATTCTGAGTTAAAGAAGCTAACACTACCTCCATTTGAACCAGCTAATCTGGCTGACTTGAGGTTCTTAAGATGGAAGGTAGTTTTACTGATTGTTCCTCCATCAAGGTTTATTTATTGGACATTTCAACATGTCCACCCATGGAGCCATCTCTTTCAGTTCATTCTCATATCAAAATGTTTTTGAAAGGGGTTTTATGTGAGGGGCCTCCAAGAAAACTGGTGGCCCCTTCCTAGGATCTTAATTCTGAGTTAAAGAAGCTAACACTACCTCCATTTTAATCAGATAATCTGGCTGACTTGAGGTTCTTAACATGGAATGCAGTTTTACTGATTGTTCTGACTTCTGCAGGAAGAGTATCTGAGTTGCAAGCTTTTATGGTGAGTCAACCCTGTCTCATTTTCCACAGATACAAGGTTTCTTTGAGAACTAATCTGTCTTTACTTTACGCAAACTATCAATTCCCCCAATTTCTTTACTGATCCTAAAAATGAGGGAGATAGGATTCTCCATACCTTTGATGTCCACTGAACTTGTATACTATCTCGACACAGCTAAATCTTTCAGCTTTTCAGATCATTTGTTCATTTCTTGTGTAGGTATGAAGGGGCAACCTGTGTTAATACAGAATATTTCCAAATGGTTGTCTAAGGCTATTACCTTTTGTTATACTCATCACAGCAAAATTATTCCAGGCAGTGTCAAGACCTATTATACCAAAGTGTTAGCTTCATCAGTGGCTTTTTTTGGAAAGGGTTTGATTCTAGATATATTCTGAAAGCAGCAACTTGGTCCTTTATACATTGTTTTACAAGGCATGGCAAGCTCTTGATTCCTTCTTTTGGTATAGATCAGCCTTTGCTTGGACCATTTTCCTGGGCCTTTTGGAGCTTCCTATTCCACCTCCCAAAATGTGTAATGTATGATGTTGTTGTTTGTTTCTACCCATATAGCTTAAGCTACTGCAGCAGTGATTAATATGAAGAACAGCTGTGAAAGTAAAACTTTTACCATAACAGTAGATGTTTGAATGATCACTGCTGCAGTAGCTGCTCCCTCCATCCCCCTTGTTTTTTTTTGTGTGTTGTTTATGACATAGTGTGGATTTTTATTTTTCATTGTGCCTAGCATTGTCGTTTCAGGCCTCAGCTTCCTTCGGTCTGGTAACATGAAAGCTCTGAAAAGCTTGGCATCCAGACATGCATTTTTAATCAGCTCAGCTCAAGCTGACTAATGTTTGGGCATGTGGAAGGTGCCCTGAAGCTTTGGAAGTTGGCTGGCTGTTGCATCCTTTGCGGGATATAACTCATTGCTTAGGCAAATGGAAGAGTGATCATTTAAATATCTGCTATTATTTTAAGTTTACTTACACAATTGTACTTTCCCTTCTCAGCCACAGAAAATACTGCAGACAAGCTCAGCAGGTGCATTCTACTTCCACATAAGTTGTCCCTCAATGAGAAGTTTGCTGTTTTACGCCCTTATATAAAATAACATGTATGCATGCATTACTATGCATTTGGCTTCCTCCTACTGATTTAGAAATCATAGGATAATAGGGAATTACTAGGCTATCGACCTGGAGGTCATTTTAAGCCTAGCCATTTCATCCCAATATAATACCATGAAAATGCTAGTCATTACCCAAGATTGCATTTAGTGATGACTGCCCATGTCCAGGAGGGTTGTGGGCACTATCCCCATAAGAATTTATGGTGCCCCATCCACTCGTCCAGGTTCCTGTTGAACATTGTCATAGAGATGCTCTGTTTCACATGAATTGGTAGCCGTTTCCAAAGATGTGGCAGTCTCTGGGAGATAAAGCTGTCTCTCCAGCATGTCCTATATAAGTCCCAAGCAATATTTAGGTCCCTGGAATGGGTAGACCTAGTCCTATTTGATTTACAAAGCAAGTTCATTAGGTTTGGGTCTTGGATTACTGTGTAGGCCAGGCATAAGTCTCCCCAAGAAGTCTATACGACACAGAGTATAGTGACGAGACTTTAGTCAGTCTGTGTAAGGCACATGCTGGAGCCACTTGATCTTCTTTGTTAGAAAACTTTGAGGTCTCTCCAGTTGCTTTGTACGGTATATGCCGAATGGGGCGTTATACTCTGTTATGGGCTGGATTAGTGCAGAGTATAGCGGCGCTATAACCTCTTTTGCTCTTGAGGCGATGTCTTTACTAATCAAGTGTGCTACATAGAAAGCAGAAAGCCTTCCATACTGCAGTAGACACATGGTGGTCAAAGTTAAAGTTGCAGTCAAATTGTGATACCAGGTCCCTTACCACTTTGTGGGTACTTAGGGTATTGATGATTTGATAGTGTGAAGGGACATTGTGTCGAAGGGAATGATGATGCATTTCTTAACATTCATTTTGAGAACTTGACTAATACACTAGTCGTTGGTGTGCGTGACGCCCTCCCGGAGTATATTGACATAATTTGGGAATTCAGTGATTGCACCTAGTTTACAGTTGTCTGCAAACTTGGCCAACCACAAACCCTTAGTTTTGACCTGAACTTCTGAGAAGTATATACCAAACAGTACGGGGCCCAGCACTGACCCCTGTGACACCCCGCTGGTAACAGGTCTGCTGGTTGATGTGGAGTCACCCACTTTGATAGTGTATCCGGTTTGTGAGCCAGCTGGCATCCCATCTCACAACAAAGGGGTTTATATTCAGTTTCCTAAGTTTAACGGTAATGCCTGAATGTGGGATTGTGTCAAAAGCCTTTGCCAAGTCAAGGTATACTGTGTGCACAGATTTGCCCTGGTCACATTTTCAAAGAAGTCCAGCAGATTTAACAGGCAGGATCTGCCCTTGACAAAGCTGAATTGGGTAGGATCCAGGGTTTGGAGGTCGCCTATGTCTTTATTTATGAGGTCCATAATGATATGTTCCATGGCCTTACAGATGAGGCTGGTCAGGCTTATGGGTCTGTAATTCCCTAGGTCTGTTGCTAGGCCACTTTTGTGGAAGGGAATAACTGTTGCTGTTCTTCATTCTGCAGAAACAAAGCCTGTGGTTAGGCTAGGTACTTAATGGTGATACTAGTTCATGTTTTAGCCTGTTTAGAAGACAGCTTGGGATATTGTTTGGTCCCATAGAGGCTGTGTTTTTTGCCTTGGACAAGGTTTTGAGGACCTGCTATTCAGATATGTAGGATGGGGGGTTGGGGGAAGGTTTATTATAAGTTAGGAGGGGGTAAGGGTGTGAAATCTTCACCAAACCCATCCGCTAGGTTTGCTGTCTCTGTGGGGTCAGTGTGTGTGATACTGTTGGTCACTAGTTTTGCACATGCTTGGCTACATACATAGCTGTAAAAGGCCTTATAGTTATCCTTGGCTGTACTTGCTAAGTTTCTCTCAAAGGAGCCCTTAGAGGATTTGACAAGTTGTCTTAGTTGCCTGTTGAAACCAAGGAGGGTGCTTTTCCATTGTTGGGGCCTTGCCTTTCTTTTCTTGGACAGTAACTTTTGAAATTTATTGTAAAGCTTGTTGATGCTGGATGCCCACCATGGCAGCTTGTTTTTACTTGGGGCTCTAGCTTTGATTCTTTCTGGTACAGCCGAGTTTATACACTTATGGAAGTGATTGTACAGGGCTTCAGTGTAAGCTTTGGTGTAGTTACCACTTCCAGCTTGTGGTGGGGCCTGGAATGCATTTATACCTTTGCCTAGGAGGTTTTAGTTTGCCTTAGTAAAGTTTTTTAGTCTGATTTTACCCTTTGTGAGTTCTGGTGTTAGTGCTAGCTCAAAGGTGACTGTTATGTGGTCAGATTTAACGTATGAGTGTCCGACAGTTGCAGCAGTGGATCTGTTTGACATGTTAGTGAGGACCAGATGTAGAATGTTTGTTCCTCTTGTTGGGGTATGAACAATTTGTTCCAGGGCATTTGAATTAACAAAGTCAAGGAATTTTTACCCTAGCAAGTTGGGGCTAGCATAGGTTTCCCAGTTGATGGTCGGATAATTGAAATCCCCATAACCAGAGAGTTTGGTAAAATCTGAATTGTCTCCAATTTGGTCAAGTAGGCTTCATGGGCATCCTGACCCATGGAGGGGTATCTATAACTGACTATCACTTGAATGGGCGTCTTACCCACTGTAACCTGGATTTGGAGTAACTCCATAGAGTTGTCCAGTCTAACAAGATGGGATGTGAATTTATCTCTAGTATAGACAGAAACACCACCTCCTTTAGTATTCACACATTCATTTTGCAGTCTAAAGGTGTGGAAGGCATTGTTGCCTTGCAAGGTGGCTGGGGTAGTCTTTGAGGCCTTGATCAAGGTTTCTGTGACTGCACAGGCATTTACATCTTCTAGTGGTAGAAGTGCTTCCAGGGAGTGCAGTTTTTGGTTTAAGCTCCTAGCATTTATCAGCATGACCCTTATTTTGTTCTGGTTGGCTAATTTCACATCAGTAATGGTGTTTTTGAGACCTTGCCTAATTGCCTAAAAAGGCACTATGAGGGAGGCACGAGCCTTTGCCAGCAGCCTAGAGGTGCCAGGTGCCAAACCGTCTCTGGCAAAGCAGCGAGGTTTTTCAACCATTGCTTCCCAGGCTGACAGGAATTAGATCCCCTTTGAATGACACCAAAAACTAAGCCAATTATTGAAATCAGTCATTTTTTTATACTGTGGCATCATTCTAGATGAGGGTAGTATGCTGCTCAAGGCTAGGGACATATCTGCCTGGGACACATACTCAGAGAGCTCAACCATGTTTCTCTTCAAATAGTCCAGTGAGGTATGTCTCAGGTTGTTCACACAAATATGAAGTATAACAGAGTCATAGCGGTACTTGTTGCTAAGAGACCGGAGTGCATGCATGATCTGACGAATCCTGGAACCAGACAGGCAGCTGACCATGACTTTCTCCTTATCCATCCTGATGAGTTGGACATCTGTGTATCTCACTATTGAGTCTGCAATGACAAGAAAATTTGTTTTGCCTTGCGGACATGGTGGGTGAGACACTGGTTTTGCTATTTGTGGTGGATGCTGTGGAGACTGTGTTAGTTGTTGCAATCTTGTATTTCGGAGGGCTCTGGTGTTTAGGTAATTTTTTCGAGACAACCTCCGCATATGTAGATTGTTTTGTATTTGATGCATACTATGTGTATGAGTAATGGTACTATGCACATATGTAGTGGTGGCTGAGTTGACAATCTCTTCCGTGTTACTGTTTTGAGTGTGAGAGAGCATGGATTCAAGATTCTTGGTGTAGATACTTCCCTTGCAATCTGTGCTAGAGTGAGCTATTAGCAGAGGGTTGTCAGTGTGCATGAGGCAATTGCTACACTGCCTCAAAAGACCCAACTCAACAAGGTTGGCAGGAGAAACAAGGGTAGTCCAACTGTCCATAAAGCTAGGTTGAAGACTGTTGTCAATAGGGGTGGCTTTTCAGAATCATTCACAGAGGAGCTCAGTGGTTGGATATTTCTGCCTGGGGGGTTATTTTTTATTTTTTTGCTGGTGTTTAATAGCTTACAGTTCACTAACATTATTTCTTTGACTGGAAAAGCACTAAGGATGAGGGCTACACTAGTGTGCTACAGTAGTATCTAAGGGAAAATTGTTGAATTTAACTGTATGGCTTTAGCGCACAGTTGTGTGGCAGTGCACGGTGCTGTGCAATACACAAGCAAGCAGAAACCTGCTCAAATGCAGGGCCTAAATACCAGAAGCTAAAAACTTAAAATAAACTTTAAAAAGATTCAGAAGGACCAATGAGGATGCTTATTCCAAGCCCTAGACTAATCTCTTTTTACCAGACAGGGTCTAATCAACACAATCCACTCACTAAAGTGCATATAGGCCCCCTCCAATCCAAGATGGCCTGGAAAACGTGGTCAGAACAAACAAACACTACAAACACACTCAGATGCAGCAAGCCTGTATATGGACTATGCTACAGCTACTAGCTACCCTAGGTTCAGCAGGAAACACTAGAGAATGTTTAACACAGCAAAAAATGACAGCTAGTCACTAAACATTTAAAAACAGCAGAAAATCAGCAAGAGGCTCTAAAGAATGTTTTAAACAGCTAACAGATCAGTTATTTAAACACTGTTTGGTGGGAAAATCAGAACAAGCAGAGCAGATAGCTTTAAAACAGTGAAAAATACAAGTAAATGCTTAACAGACAGTGAACATAGGATAAATACTTTGTAAACAGTAAAAACAGCAATAAAACTTGATTTAACAGGCACAATAATGCAGATAATTGCAGTACAATAGTGTAATTTAGTACACAGTATAGAAATACAGTATAATAGTAGGCAGCAAGCAATAAAAAGTGCAGTACATAGTATAAACAAGCAAAAAAACAGGCCAGCTTATGCTTTTTGGAAGCTAAGAAGACTAGTTGTCTGGTATCTCAGTTCAGAGTTGTGGTTGGTAGCATACCTCTTAACTGTACAGATTTTCACAGAATATCCATATTTCTGACTCATATTTTGGTGTGTTCCTCCTTAAATCTGTACCTTTCTAGTAAATAGCTGAGGATTGAAGTCCTCAAATAATGACAAATATTTGAGTTTAAGACTCCACATCCTTCAGAAAATTCATGCTAATGCAAAACCTATTATTCTATCAACTTAAGTTTGTAAGAGCAATATTTAAAATCTGTCCCTGTTTGTCCCCCTATCATTTTAGGCTTTGTCCAGATTTTTTGCTCTAAGAGGTTGAGAGGTATGGCTGGTACCCCAGCTCATTTCAGCTCGGTACAAAGAAGCAGAAACCTACTCAGATGCAGAACCTAAATACCAGAAGTTAACAACCTGAAAGAAAAACTTTAAAAAGATTCAAAAGGACCAATGAGGATGCTTATTCCAAGCCCTAGACCGACTTCCCTTTACCAGATAGGGTCCAGTCAACACAGTCCTCTCACTAAAGTGCAGATAGGCCCCCTTCAATCCAAGATGGCCTGGAAAACGTGCTCAGAGCAAACCCAGATGCAGCAAGTTTGTATCTGGACTATGCTGCAGCTACTAGCTATCCTATTGTCATTGGGAAACACTAGAGAATGTTTAACACAGCAGAAAAATAATAGCGAGTCACTAAAAATGTTTAAAACAGCAGAAAATCAGCAAGGAGGCACTAAAGAATGTTTTAAACAGCTAACAGATCAGTTGTTTAAACACTGATTGGCGGGAAAAGCAAAACAAACAGAACATATAGATTTAAAACAGTGAAAAAATGCCAGTAAATACTGAACAAACAGTGAAAGTAGCAAAAAAGCTTTGTAAATGGTGAAAACAGCAATAACATTTGATTTAACAGGCACAGTAATGCAGACAATTGCAGTACAGCAGTGTAGTTTGGTACACAGTATATAAATGCAATATACAAGTAAGAGGCAGGCAATAATAAGTGCAGTAAATAGTATAAAGAAGCAAATAAATAAATAAACAGGTAAAGAGTATTATCTTGTATTTGCTTATGTTAAATCTTCTTTGTTTTTCTGTCTGATGTGAATAGTTTTCTCCAAATTTCTGTAAACAGTCATCCTGTCATTTTCTGGCTCTATAAACAGATTCTGACTTTTATTCAGTTTATGAGCAATATCAACTATGTATATTTCAAACAGTGCATATCCCAGCTCAGAATCTTGAGGCATGTTTTTAGTCATTGGATGGTACATTATAAAGAATAATGTATTGTCCTTCACTATTGTACTTTATACTGATCTTTTAGCTGGTTATCTTAATTATCCTTTTTCTTCTAGCCATGAGCCTCCTTAATTTGCAGATCAAGTTTATATGAGAGTCAGAGATAAGGTGTTACTGAAGTCTAATGAGACCATACCATATCAAAAGGGGCTTCATTGGTCCAAACCTGCAATGACCCAGTCATAGACTGGATCAGGCTAGTTTCTCTTGAGTTGCCTACTACAAACCCTGTTGAGTTTAGTGTTGTAATTTCTGTACCATCAGAATGTCTCCAGATGTCTCATTCAGTAACTCCTCCATGAAATTTTCTGACATAAAACTATTTACTTACTTACTTGTTTATTTGACTTTGTTAACTGGGGGGGGGGAGTGCAATGATCACAAATGATTTGTTAAATTCTCATACCACGGAAGGATAAAAGTAAGAGAGTACAAAGGAAGTACAATAGCACTTGAGTGGTAACAAAAAGATTACATGGAGTCTCTGCTAAATTATATGCAGTTATGTACAGTAAAGTTAAAGCAAATCAAGGAGAATACAATGGTATTCAAGATGTAACAAGAATAGAAATGCATAGATTATCTGCCTCCCAGAGTCTCCCTTGTATAGGGAAACTACTTCAGCTGTTTTCTAATTCTGAAGGACCCAGCCAGCCCTCAGTCAAAAATCGAGGAATTGAATGTGCTAGCCTCCCAGTTCTATGATTGCCTCTTGTTTTATCACACCCAGGTTATACATCTCTGAATGTAACTATTTCATCCCACAGGTCCAGTTATACTTTGCTGCCTCTATTTTGCAGCAATTATGTCATAATGTAGATCTCATTATCCATTTACAAATTGTTCTATGCCAGAAAACAAATGGTCATCCTTCATGAAATGTTCTGATATTCCACTAGTTGTAAAGCACCCTCCAAAAATGTCTGCTTCCCTTAGTGAGGACACATTCTGTCATGCATCTTCACTTTTCACTTATGCATGTAAAAAAGTCCTTGACACGTGTATTTTATGCAGTTTGCTCACGATCTCTGCAAGGCTGCTTCTCCCACTTTAATAACTCTTTTCTTGTTGTTCTCTCTGTTCCCTCATCTCTTCACCATACAATATGTTATGCCTTTAATCAGTAAAGATTTGTTTTCCAGTAGATGGAGCTATATTATCTTGGCTCCTTGCTGGAGAAGATGCCAGCCTTCTATATGGAGTATTAAGTATGAAAATATGATGCAGTTCAAAGAGAAGTAGTTATTAATATTTTTAACAGTCTATCAGATCATTTAATCAGACAGAAACCCTTACTTGGTGTTTTTATTTGTAGTACTGCAGGACAGACTTACTCAGCAGCAGCGAGACATGGAGGTAGAGCGTAATCGGCTGCATGATGTCATTGCCAAAATGGAGACCAGGCTTTCTGAACAAACTCGGCTACTGGAAAAGGTAAGAAGAATTACAGTGGTCTCTCTTTCAGGATTGTGGAAGAAAAGAAGATAGTGATCAGGAAACTTTAGGAGCTCAGTACAAGAATACGATTTGATTTGGAGCTAAGAAAAGGCTGTGGTTAACAGTGAATCACATATTAAGCAATCTGAAAAGGGGATATCGCTTTTCTTGTGTAAATCTGATTTAGTTTACTGATCATTTTTTGGAACTGTTGATGATGGACTGCAGAAGATGATGGTCCTAACCTTCAAAGAGGGAGCTTACAAAGTAGACCTAATCGGTGGAAAGCTTGAGCAGATTGGAAGAACAAAGTATGTATGGATGTATGTATCTGCATTTGTTTACCAATGTAGTGCAGCAGTCCCAGTGTACCTTTTTCAGCCAACTAATTTATGCAGCAGAGATCTAGTAATATATTAAGGTTCACAATAAATAGAAATGACCTAATGTTTATAAAGAAGATAAAACATAATGAAATGAAGAAGACAGAGTAGAGAAATGAAAGAAAAGAGCAAAGGGGCTGTGGGAAGCAAAAATCTGTTGTGAGTTGAGAAGGAGTATGAAAAAATAAGAGGAAAGTATGTTGACTATGGAATTTTTAAGGAACATTTTCATGTGATTGATTTAATGGGATGAAGGGCTTTTCTAAATTCAGTGTACGTATTAACATTTTTGATGGCTGTGGGAAGAGCTTCCCAAAATTTAAGAATGAACAAAGATAAGTTATGTTCATTCTGATGTAGTTTTGTGTAGGGAGTACAGAGTAAAGGATTGTTACTGGATATAGGATTTGTAATCTGTGTTCCTTATTGAGACTCTGCTAGAGAGAAGAAGGAATAATTCCAGTTTTATTAGCTTGAAGAGGAGGAATCCAAAAAGTGCATCACATCTTCGTTGTGTAGGAAGCCATTTGACTTTGGATTGTATAGAGCAGTAGTGCTGTCTGCACGAAGCTAGGATAATGAATGGACAGATTTTGTTTGTTGATTTTAGTAGCAAAGATTGATTTTTTCGGAGACTGAAACTATTAGGGGGTAGTCCAAACTCTGAGAAGGAGTATCCCATGGCATTTTGTCTTTGTGGAGGAAAAAAAGTGAGATATTTTCTTGTCCAAAGAGTGTTGTATTTATTTTGGATTTTATTTGTTCTATGTGCAGTCTGAAGACATGTTTTTGATGCAGCCACATTCCTAAATAAAGGAACTGTTTTTTTTCCTGAGACTTTGTTTTCCTTTGTACTTATGTGCTAGCTGTGGGAAACATATTTGAGTATATGGTGACTTCCAAAGTTTATTCCTTTTATTTTATTGGTGTTTAGGATGAAGTGGTTGTTTCCAAGCCAAGACTCTACTGTGGAGAGGTCTTGCAGGAGAAGTTGTGTAATAGCTGATGTGTTTGGACTATATATACATAGAACCATGTCATCGTCATATGTATAATTAAGAGCTTCCTGGTATGCTTGCTGGAAGTTGGTTGACAAAAAGTGAAAAAAGATGGGGGAAGCAAAGATTGAATCTAAAATGACTCCTTGTTTGAATGGAGGAGACTCTGAAATAGTGAATCCCATTTTGACCCAGAATTGTCTGTTGGCAAGAAAGTCTTTTATCTATGTTGTAGCTGTTGGGCTCACTCTAAAATGTATAAGTGATTTGAGGAGCAGGAATTGGTAAATCAGATCAAAACATGTAGTGACATTTATAAAGACTGCCCCAGTGAGGCTAACTTTATGTATATTTAGAAAACTATGATCTGTTAAAGACCAACATGCATTCATTCATTGTCCCCCTTGGTTTGGAAGAAGTATGATATGTTTTTGAAGGTAGAGACAGAGCTGTATCTAGGGTGGGAAAAAGGGGACAGATGCCCCTGGAACAATCTGTTAGAGGGCACTAGGAGCTGGTTCCAATGGCAAGGGAGTGCAGAACTAGCATTGTATTATGAAGCCATGAGGATATTCGAGTTTCATAAATGAATGCTGATAATGCATAGGTGGTCATAGCTGAAGCACTAAAACACTCAGTATGTGGTGATTTAATTGTAGTAAGCTGCTTGTTACTTCCTGTTGAGTGGGGTGCTAGTTTGGGGAACTGCATGTCATGTCAGATGATCTAACTGTGGTTCTGGATAGGGCAGTAGGTGTGGGTAGGCTAATTTTTCAGGTGTTTTGCCTAGGCTGAAGAGTGCAGATGTAAAGCTGAAATTGTAAGTAGAATTGTGTTTATGGTAAAATTTATGTGGTCCTTACAAAGATATATAAAAAAAAAAACACATTGATGTAGGTTGCCAGTGCCTGCTGACACATTATATGGTATTTTTTCTAAAGGCTTTTCTATTTCTTTAGCTTTTATTAATTAAAAGTAGACTGTCCTATGGAGATGTTAATGGAGTTATTAGTGCAAGAGAAATGTTTAGAGCCATGATGTATGTAGTAGCTTGTTGACTATCATTCCAAAATAATTCAGGCTGCTAGTAGCATGGATTGATCTTGCTTCTAGTAGTTTAGCTTTTTTGATTTTTTTTTTAACTTATGTTTCATAGGTTGATAAATCTATTTCAGTCAATTGTCAGTGTATGATTTACAAGTTTAACCAGGTTTGTTCTTTTAACTTGAAATTTTAGTTCGTAGGTGAACCAGAGATTTATTCTGGGCTTAATGAGCCAGGTCATTAATGGGAGTATTTGTTTTGTATGGCGTATAACATTTTTGTTAATTGGGTCTATATTACGTCAGTGAGGTGACAGTTCATTGAATGGAATTTCATCAGAAATGCTCTTGTGTGGAGCTGCACCCCCCCACCCGCTAATTATATAAACCAACTCTGAGATCACACTACAGTGAGGAAAGGGCAAATTTCCCAATCCTCACTGTACCGCGATCTCAGTATGAACAGTTTGATGAACAGCATGTTTGATGTAAGTGAACCAAAAATATCGTTCGCTAAACTGAATTTTCACTGAAGTTATATGGACCCTGTTAATTTGCTGGCAGGATTATCAAGGATTTGACAACTTAAGATAGTTTTCATTCTGGTTACCTAGATTAATTTTTAGTTTGTTGATATCGCTTTGAGATTTAGATTGGAAAGTGATTCATTTTGGGAATGAGTTGAGGTTTTATGTAAGAACTGATAACAGTAATTGGGTAGTGGACACTGATGCTTGGAGGAGAATTTTTATGGAGTGAATGTGTGTTGGTACATTGGATATGACTAGATTTAACAAAGTATGACTTCCAGTTTTTAGGTTAGGCTTGGTTTGTCCTTGTGTTTAGTCAGTCCATGGTCAGCTAGTATCTCTTTAATATTGTTTCTTTTTGGCGGAGGCATGTTATTATTACAGTTTCCAAGGATTGTAATATTTTGCAAAGGTGCAGCTGCACTTGTTCCAGGAGATTTTGGAATTTTGATGTATTGGTAGTTCGGAAAAATAGGCTATAACAACGTGAATAGAGTTACGTGAGTTAATTGAGGTTTAGCCTTTTTTGGGTCAGAAGAGATGATGTTGGTAGCTTGACCAGTAATTATAACAGGGAGACATATTTTATTTACTAAAGGTGTACCACCTCCATTTTTATAGTTCAATGTTAAATCTGTATTTGTTATAGGGGTAAATAATGTTGCAGAATGTACATCATTCGCACTGCCTCAGTGGCATATAAGTTTTGTGTCTGCAAAAATACCTACACTGGCAGCTTTCCAGAGCTCATAATCCCCTCCTGTAACTGTCAGTGATAATGAATTGTCTAGTCCATCCCATCAGGGGATCCATAACCCCTGTCACAGAAAGTCATTTGTTCAGGCTTTTGTGCCAGTTGTAGGACTCACATAGTTAAATCTCCACATCAGCCTGCATTGGTGGATTACAACTTTCAGCTCAGATAAGATCCCTTTGGGAACCTTCCTTCCTCTTATATAGTTTATTTCTTTCCGTTTTATTTATAAAAATAATAATACATGTGTGTTATCTTTTTATTTTAATATACCTGTTGTTTAATACTTCTATTAATTCCACTGAGAATTCTAAGTTAACTACTGTCTGCATTGTTCGTATGTTTAATACTGCTTTTAATCAGTTAAAGGGCTTTTTTAAAGTGTTTTATGACTTGTACTAGTAAACTGAAATACTCTGGTGTCAGTTGAACACTGTGGCCTGTTTAGCTGCTTTATGTTGAAGTTCTGTCAGGACAATATTGCATTTTTTTCACTTTTTCCTTCATTTTATGATATTTACTACTGCTTTATTACTGTTATTGCTTTTTTCATTAAATCACATTTTACCACAAATTATTTTATTCGCATGTTCGTGAAGATTTTTGTTTTTCA